>NC_134710.1:362201969-362444469 GCF_043290135.1 Rhipicephalus microplus | reverse complement strand
AATTGTTAAATAAGAGATAATCAGGAGACTCGGAACTTCTGTAAGCAAAAAGAGAGAATCAGACCAGTGTCTGAAAGTGAGGCACGTCAAGAAGCGCTAGAGGAAGACATCGTGCCAGAAATGGGACTGCGTGTTCTATATCGGATAAAAGTATAGCATGTCGAGAGCGAGGCCTTGGCCAGTCGGACGATACCAAAAAACGGTCCTTTCATGAATGAGGCTGGTGCAGGAGCTCTAACGGGCATGGTAAGTGACTGGAAATCTTCCTCTTGCTTCAAGAGGGTGTTTCGACAACGTCAAAAAAAAGACATGGTTAGAGTAGTGGCTGATGAGAGCATTGACGTGACGCTTCATCAGTTCAGCGATACAAGGAAGGTGGTTCACAAACATCGCAGAAAAAGAAAGAAACGGAAGCATTCGGCATCGGGTAAGCCTAATTAATACAGGTCCCACCCTGTCGCGAGAAAGACGAAAACGTTAGCCATCAGTCGGCTTGGAAAGATGTGCATGAGTTGCGGCGTTCATTGAAGCGCAAAAGCGCAAGTGGCGAGTCAGATGTAGAGGGGTACAACTAGGTGCGTCACCCTAACGAAAAGCGTGGTTCAGATCGACAACTCCGGGAAACGAACATCGCCTGAAGAGTCGAAGTCACAAAGGCGCAGCGGCTAAATGCCGCGTGGTGGTGAACATAAAGATACAAGGCGTGAATGAGCATTTGAAGGATGGAGATGTTAGCATGGACCAAGTGATTTCGTGAAATTATTAATTTTGGTGCGAAATGATGGAGTCGTCGTTGCGCGCTATGAAAATTGAGAGCCACCTGGTGCACAGTTTTAGCTTAAAACTTTTGCAATTTTTGTGGGGTGCTTTTCACGTGAATTGACCTGGGGTTATTTTAGTGTGGCTGTAGATGGTGTGTTACAACGTAACGCAAGCATGAGCCTTTAGAGAAACCGTTAAGAACTATGGATTTCGTCAATAGTTTGTGTATTTTGCAACGCTGTAGGGGTAAGAGTATTGAAGCGCGCAAGAGAGCCTGTTGTTTTTTTTTAATCAGAGGCGTTCGCATAGGCAGGTAACTTAACCCATTGAACCTACTAAAAGGCAGTGTTCGTTCTCTATGCTTTTTTTTCTCTCTTTGAAGAATGACCGATTGAGTTATTAGATGAGTATGTGATTAAGCTTTCCCTAAACGTTTATGTACACCGTGGCATATAGGTCACCGCGTAGATAAAGATTTCGGGAGGGCTGGTGAGCCTAATGTTTCAGCAGTAGATGGTTATTGGCGGCCGCATAAAGGCGAACGTTAGGACAATGGTAGTGCTCGCTAAATCCGAGTTTCTTCAGCGTTCGCAAGCTCTAAATCGATGCTCTGCGCGGGCTGATGATGATAATCCTGTTTGGTGTTTTGTGGCGCAAGGGTAATTTGATGGCAAAAGGGTGCCAGTTCATGGTACAAGAAATGTGGACAATTATTGTGATAAGTGGCTTCATAAGGGTCTTCTTAATCTTCGCTAAGGCGGGTAAAAACATAGAAGTATTAAAATCATGACCACGTAGTGAAGTGTATGCAGAACGAATGAATCACGAAATTTTATGATGACAAAAAATCATGGCGAATGTAGGGCATCAGCACAAGTGCTTGAATGGTTGACACCCTTGCGTCCAAGGGCCGCGAGGGAAGTGCTTTGTTCAGTGTAGCAACCACAGCGGAGACCTCTCTGGAGATGTCATGCTATAGAATGCCAGGGTATATGACATGAAAGGTAGAGAGGCCTCTCGAAAACGTCAATAACAATTTATGTGTGAAAAGTCGTTCCCCACCGACGAAAATTGCAGGGTGAAGTGTTATCTGTTTTTTGAAGAGTAAAGAAAATTGTTGTCTTCTCAGCATGTCTTATTGTTTACACTGGACTAAAAGATGAAGTACGCTGAGTTCTTCTCCACACTTGTCACACAAGCGTGTATCTTCATCAGACAAAAGGAATAAATGTGTAGTGTGTATTTCCTGCTCTAAACCTTTTAGGTATTACTTCTACGTCACGTGATTTTGATACTGGCGGCCAATGAGAAAGTTTCGGCTTGACAACCTGCCGTTCATTACCTGTTTATCCTACGTGCTCTGCCAACAGTTCTAGCTTTCATTTTAGAAAAGGTTTCAAGTGAAGGGCTGGAGTTGGTATCAATGTGCTGAAAGCGGTTTTGCTGGGTATTCAAGCCAGCTGGTACACCAAAACGTTGCCTTGTATTTCACGGTCCCTGGCCGCCAGCAGACTACAACATGCTGTTTAGAGGAGTAGACGGTGCACAAAAAAGAATAAAGCAATACAAGGACGGGAGTTTTGTGCTTTTAAGAGTTTTTATAGCTTTTACTGCGCTTAGGGTACTTGTGTGTATTTTTGTATTCTATAGTTTTTATGTTTATTGTGTGTACCGGCTGCAAGTATCGCATAAGCTTCGCCGGTGAAAATGCTTGTATCAGAGTGCAGGACGCCAGCTTTCGGAAAGGATGGGCCGATGGCTGCCTACAACACAGAAGTCTTGATCTTTCAGGCATCCGTAAACAACTCGGGACATGTGTATTTATGTTGTAGTTCCAGGAAGTATGTCTGAATATGTGCAAGTGGCGCGTGCTTTGTAACCTCTAAAAAGACATGTCACAATTTATTGCCTACCACTGCTACAGTAGTAGAGATGCTGTGAAAGCCATCAAACGGTGGTCAAGTCAAACACCGGTATCCTTCACACGGCCCCTCGAAAGCAGTGAGTAGGGCTGTCTCATAGAAGGCCGGTTTTTAAACACAGCAGAACTTGACATGCTAATAATTGCAGAACTTGAAGGGTGCTCCTTGTCCGCCTCACTTTAATATAATATATAATATAGATGCAACATTTCTGTAAGTGACCATTCGTTCAATTCTACATACAGGGTTGGCACGGGGTAGTGCGAAAAGCAAGTGTAAAGAGGCGGATGCCTTGATGATGAATATGATCAAGGATTTTAGGGGCAGTAGGTGTCGAAGACTGCTATGTTATTGCGCCATAGATTAGGCCAGTACGAATGAGGTTTTTATACAGGTTTATCAGACACTTCTTTCATGTGTCCCCACATAGTGCATGACAACACTTTTATAACAGCATGGCTTTCATGCACTTCTTTTTTAAATACTTGATGTGTGGTGTGAAGGTTAACTTAGGGCCCAAGATTGGGTCTAAGAATTTATGTTGAGTATTAACAAGGAAACGACCCCATGCCTTGAATATTAGGTTCGCAATGAATGCCTCTTTTCCTGGACCGCTAAACACACGGGCTTTTCTGTGCATTCTCTCTGAACCCGTTTTTATCTGGCCAAGTGGAGATTTTGTTCAAACCAAGCTAAATCTGCCGGTCGTTCTCACATGTCCAGATTACAAGATTTAAATCCGAGCTCGACGTCATCGACATATGTGCAGTAAAACATATTGCGAGGAATACACAAGCGCAACTAATTCATTTTGATAATAAAAATTGTGCTGCTAAAAACAACACTTTGCGGCAGTCCTGTTTTTGTACAAATGTTTGGCAAAGAACGCTGCCCATTCACACACGTAATGTCCGATTTGACAAGCAGCATTCTATTATGCTTAACATTCTGCCATACACCCCAACGTGGAACAGATCTCTTTCATTCCAAAGCATCATATTGTAACATAAGCAGTCTGGAGGATATTGAGGAACACAGAAAGAAAGTACTGTTTGTTGATGAAAGCGTCTCTCCTCTATGCCTAGATACGAACGAGGTGGTTGGTTGTAGATCTACCCTCTCGAAACCCGCACTGGAATTGGTTGAGCAAATCGTTTTTTTTTTTCGAAAAAGTGTACAAGCCGGCTGTTTATCATTTTATTGAAAAGTTTTCACAGCCACCTTATACAAAATACTGGGTTTGTGGATGCTGGAATTGTTGGTGGATATGGTGGAAAGAATACTGGATACGGTGAAAATATTAGTGGATATGGTGGAAACTGTAGTAAGCCTATTGGCTGATGACGGCGGTAGTGGAAAAAATGATGGCTGATGGTAGTGGTGGTGGTAAGCCAATAGTGGTGACGGTGAAAAATGCCGGCTGAAGGTGGCGAGGCAAAACGTGATTGGTGGGAGGCTTGGTGGGGAAAGTGAGTGACGGTGGCATGATGGAAGCTTGGTGGATGATGTTGGCTTGTTGAAAAAGCACATGACAGTATGGGAATTAACTTATTCGTAGTGTTTCGTTCTTGAATGCGCAGAGATATATGTTTACAATCAAAAGAACAAACGCTGTTCATTACCCTTTCTAGCACGTTTATTTTTTTATTCCTGTGGTGTCAACAACGCTTCAATTTTCGTGAATTGTAGAATATGCTGCCGTAAATATGTTTACACTTCGCGCACGTACTTACATTAGTTTGACATCCGGAATGTGTTTCTTTGTTGTGATGTTTAGAAGACTAGGGGCGTCGCTATGAACAGTGACAATAAATGTTTTACATCGACGCGCAGTTGTCGCCAAATACATGAGCTAAAGTTCGCAATGGCCCCTTTTACTGTTAGAGTGGAACACAGCGGTCACTAGATGTCGCCACGAATGAAACGCAAGTCTGGCGATTCTTGAACTTTTTATTGCTTGAGCTGTACTTTTAAGTTAACAAAGTGCGTGCGAATATGCATAAACTTTCACTTTCAACATGCATCGAGAAGAGCCCCAGCGAATTTGACTTTCAACCTTCTGTTCCGCCATCATGATTTCCACCAAAACCTATTCCCACCAACCGAGCCCATACAATTGTTATCGGCGCTTTTGGGTTTCAGAATACACCATTTCGCCGAGTAAAAATGAGAATACAGCACGCCTGTCGCATTGTTTAACCTATACGAAGCCTTTTTTATTTTGTGCAGTGTCGGGGCAAGAAGTGGCAAACAACGATGCGACGCGCTTGCAGCACTTTTACGAAATGTACGCATCCCCTCATTTACAGCCGCCTGTCGCACTCGCCGGCACTTCACTGGCTCCTGTGCAAGAACACAGACTCCTCAATTTGTACGCTTACTGAACCAATATGAAACCGTAATGTTTCTGGCAAACTGCATTCTTTTTGGCCAAGCCCTTTTGAAATTGTTCCCAACGACAGAGCAACAGCGGTGCGCTGGCACGACTGCGCTGTGCGTTGCGCAAAAAACATCACAATGAATTGTGTTGTCGTATCTATCGAATGAGCATAAAAGCGTCTTAAAGCCTGAACAAATATCGCCCTTTGGAAGGAGTGAGAAATGGATAATAAACTTGGCAGTAACCACCAATAAAATTTCTGTGCTTCTCAGTCCAGTGAGTTGTTTTTTTTTTCTTCCGTTTGTAAATTGTAACAAATACATTTCGCTGTTGACGTTATCGCATCGGCAGTCGTTGTTCGTGTTTATCAAATGTGAAAATTTTAGTAGCAGGTGCAGATCCCGTCCATCTGGAGTAAGCGGCAAACAGAAGTAAAACAGTGAGTTTGTGAGTTGACTACTTCTTGATTGATATGTGGGGTTTAACGTCCCAAAACCACCATATGATTTTGAGAGACGCTTGACTACTTCTTTAACACCGAAGTTGACATCTGGTGGCGTGGTGCAGTGGTTAGTGTGCTCAGTTGAAAACCGAAGGTGTCAACTTCGATTTCGCGCTGTCGTACCTTTTTACGGGTGCTTTCTACATTATTTTTCATAAAATTATTTAGTATCTTTTTAGTGGCCGCTCGTCAAGGTGGTTGTGACGCTGCTTCACTCTCCAGCATTGCCGGCTGGAGCACGCCGTCCACCATCCGCTCCACTATACGCCACCATACGCCACATATACCATGTGTCGTCACCAACACTTCCAGCACCATAATCCACCAAAATGGTGGATGGTGCAATCCACCATTCTTAGGGTGGACGTTTTTTCAATAGGGTAGCTTAATTGCAATAGGCCTATAACACGAAACTGTAGAAGTGTCCTTGCCCTTTCAAAATGGGAATAACAATAGCCTCTTTCCAGGAACTAGGAATAGTGCCAGAAAACCAGACAGCATTTACAAGCCAAGGAAAGTTTTCTGCGTTTCTATTCATAATTTTTTCAGCATTTCGCACACTACGTGGTCAGCACTGGGGGAAGAACTATTGCAAGAGTTTAGTCATGTTTGAAGCTCAGGTACGCGGAATGCTTGGTTGTACGTCTAGTAATTTTTTACAATTATGTTCTAGTTTCTGCTTTTCTGTTCATGTTTTGTATTTTTGTAAAGCCTTAGTATAGTGTAATGAGCTGCACACCTGTTCAAATTGGGCGTCGAGGAAGTTCACCTGATCTTCCAAGCTGTCACTCTGTAAGTTTACGAGTGGGATTGAGTCTACTTCCCTTCCTGTTACCCTTCTAGCCATGTTCCAGACTTTAGCCTCCTGTGTATGTGACACTCAGTGTTCCACCATGGGACGCGTCGGGCACTGAGCAGTCCAGATGTTAGTGGGATGTACTTGGCTGTTGCGTCAGTAAGCAAAGCTGTGCAGTACTGCACAGCTTTACCATTGCTTAACGCACATATGTCAGTCCCACTTAAACGAGTAGGGTTGTTGAACTATTCTCCGTCAGCTTTGTTTATTAGCCAGTTTGGAACTTGTGGAGGACAATTATATGACGTTGGTGTGCTCAAAACTACAAAACATGGTCACTTTCATATGGATTCTTTATCATTTTCAACTTAATGAGGGATAGAAGTGAAGGAGACACAATGCTGTGGTCAATAGGCGAGTATGTATTGTTGGCGAGGTTAAAGTACAGTGGCTCTTTCGTATTTCACAGACAGGCACCGGAGGAGAAAAGAAACTGTTGAATAAGACGACCTCATGCATCACAGCGAGAATCAGCCCACAGACAACTATCTGCATTCAAGTACCCAAGGACAAGATAAGATTCAGGTAGTTCATTCATTAAGTACCGCAATGCACGTTTTTCAAGATGATTGTGTGTAGGTATGTTCAAAGAGCAGACGGTGACAAGTTTGTTTAGAACTGCTCAAACAGCCACCGTCTCGAGAGAATTTTGAAGGGGCAATTGCGTACGTGCTATCCCTTGACTAACTATATTAGCTACACTGCTGGATGATGAGTATGTTTAGAAGAGCTGCTTGAACAGCCACCATCTCGAGGGAAATTTGAAGGGCTAATTGCGTACATGCTATCCCTTGTCTAAATATATTAGCTACACTACCGGATGATCTCATGGAATCAACTTGGTTCTTTCAGAAAATTACATAGTTACGTAGGAAGTTTGTGTGTGTTCGTTTTAGGTGTGTCGCTTGTACACACAGCACATTTGGATTTGTGTTCATGGAGCAGTTTTGTGGGTCATCGAGGTTACGGAGAAGGCCTGGGATGTTCCACTGTAACATTTTTGCCTGCACAATAAAAAGATGTTGCTGTGTACACAGAGAGTACCCTGTGTTGAAGTGAGCTTGCATATTAAGGTGACAGGGCGGTCGTCAGGCTCCGTCATTGGCTTTTTTATTCTTTTGGCACGCTCCAAGGAGCCACGCCACTCTTTCGGTGCCAAGGGTACCATCGTATCCATTACCTTCTTGGAGGCAGTAGATACCCGCAAGTGCGAGCTGATGGTTCAGGTTTTAGGCCTCACCTGGAGCGAGGAGGCCTTGACACAATAGGACCCCAGAGCCTCCGGTCTCAATTCGCTAGGAGGTGGAGTAGACTGCACTTTAGCCGGCTCGAGGGTAGGTGCCACAGCCGACGGCTTGCTCTGCGCAGGCCAAAGGAGTGGTGACGACTGATGCGGCGGTGCCTCCTGACGCGGCGCATCAGCATATGTAGGTCTACGGGATGGTGATACTCCTCACCGTGCCTCCTTAGATGAAGTGTTTTCTTTCACCTTCAATGCAATTATCTCTTTTTCTCTCTTCCAGTATGCGCAGAACTGTCAATATGTGGCATGGTTTCCTTCATAGTTTACACAAAGCGGTGGTTCTGTGCAGTTGTCAGAATTGTGGCCCGAGGCTCAATATTGTTCACATGTTTGGCGACCACGACAGGTATGTGAGCCGTGGCCTCACCTATTGCATTTACACAGTGGTGGGGGTTAGGTATGTATGGCCTGGTCAAAGTCTTTGTGCACGCAGTTTGAATAATATCTGGCAGATGACGGGAAACAAACGTTAGTATTAGGTGTTTTTTTTTCATTTGCTTGTTGTTTCTTCTGATGCTAATCCTCTGTACATCGGTCACGTTTTGGCTTTTTCACGCCTCCAGGAGTTCTGTTTATGTCAGGCCAAGCAAATCAGTGTAAGATACCGCTCAACAAGTTGACTTCATTGATCGGTGTGGTGTTACAATATTCAGAGTGTCACGAAAAGTTGAAAGAATGTGTAGCTTCTGAAACTGTTCTTGCTCTCAAATTTCGACAAGGAGGTCTCTACTGGCCACTTTGATAACATTGTACCCGGCCCAAAGAGTTACTGTAAGACACCTGGCTACTACAAAGGAGGATTGGTTCTGGCTTCATTGTCACATTTCTCACTGTTTATGACATGAGAATGAGAAGGGTTTTAGTTGAACGGTTGAAAAAATGTGTATGCACTTTAAGGTGGTACGATAACTTAGAAGAGAGAAAGCCTAATGCGTGCCAGCTTAATTTTGTTCAGAAGCGTTGGCGCCCACCACTCATGGAGCCCAACAAAGGGACGCTACAAGTTTGCGGATGCTAAAACCTGGACACGTCAGCCGTACAACACTGCCATAACTGAATGCGCCTTGACCAAAATAGCCTGATCATAAAACGTTAATCTTTTCCGACAGGAAGGTTTGAAGTAAATCGAAGAGAGTAGAGGACAGGACAGATAAAATGTGAGAGATGAATACGAAGGTGTAGGAAGAGAGAGATAGGAAAAGGCGACTGCCGATTTCTCTTGGGTGGGTCAGCCCAGGGTTGCAGTCTACGTGAAGCCAGGGCCAAAGGGTTCTATTGCCTGTGCCGAGGAGCCTTAAAGGTCCAATAAACCGGCAGCGGTTCAACCGCCAGGATCCCCCTTTTCCCGAACACGGCTCAGCCACGCACGGCTAGGCGTGGAAGAAGATCGAAACTGCACGATTGGCTTGGGTCTGCGGTGTTGCCACACACCAAACGCCTGCTCCCGCAGACACCCCTGCGGGGTCTGCGCGGAACAGAACCGATGGAAGTGCTCAGCAATGTAAAGATGAAAGCAGTTTTTTTAGCCAAGAGGCAGTACCGATCAGCCGTTCGGTCATGAAAGGTACCGATGATGACGGAGAATACATGGTTCAGTGTGATCGAGGCCTAGGCGATGTTTCAGGTTAGGAGGATGACTGTGATATCGAGTATACTGTGCTTCATTTGAGCTGGGAATTGATCTCATATGAAATGGCGTACTGCGCTTCAGAAATGGAGTGCCCTTGCATTGTGTAGGCCATTCGTCAGTTGCAGTGTTATTTAAGAGTTGCTAAATTTACAGTATCGAGAAACCACTTTCCTTTTACGTGGCTGCAAACAATGATATCGAAAAATATTTGCCTTTTGAGGCGGAGCTAGATTATTAAGCAATATCATTTTGACATTGAGTACTAGAACGGCCCATTAAATGTAAACGCTGATGCGCTCGGCCGCTCTTTCTAAGCAATTCAGGGGTATTCTCGACAGTGTATAAAAATTGATATTTCAGTTTTTTTTTATCATGGAACCTGTTGTGCGAACGGGTAACGTAGCACGTTTGCTTTAGCAGCTTGAATGGGTCCTGAGAGTTCCGAGTGTGAGCTTTTCGTTTATTCCTAATAATAAAAATTGTTTTGACATCACTCTTTGGCTTTCTTTGTTGGGAGAAGGCCAAGTGCTTGCTTTTGAAGGTGGTTGAGTTTCAGATACGCTGTCAAAAATTTCGCTAATTACTCAGATAACGCGACATGCGAAGGCTAGTTTCCCGCATTCAGCTGAGGAGACTTTTGTCGTCCTTTTCTGCAGCAGTGGTGGCTGTTGCCCTCCATGATTCAGCTGGTGAAGAGGAGGCTGTTGTGACTATCGTCCGTGGGCGTCATGCTAGCCATAAGAAGCGTAGCTTGGCTGCGTTTCGAAATCTAGAAACCATGTTCTGCTCTCGAAACGAGCATCAAGCGGTGGGAAGCAACAAAAAGCAACTCCGACTGTCCGTGAGTCAATATCCCTACGTGGCTTGTTAGGCGAGATGGCGAAGCAGGACGGCCACGCAGATTGTGTCTAAGCGATAGAAAGTCGCTAATTGTTTGCTGCCCTTACAGCAAAAAATGGCAGCAACAACCCAATCATCAAACTGTTCCGTGAAGAACCCCACTTGCCCTCTCTTCAATAAAACAGACCGAAGGAGTATTGAATCAGGAGGTGGGATGCTATTCAGCGACCGTCAGTTATTGACTGATGCACTGGTGGGTGGAGACATGAGAGGGATTAGTGCTGCAGTCAAGAAGGAGCCATATTGAAAAAATGTCCACCATAAAAATGGTGAATTCCACCATCCACTATTTTGGTGGATTATGGTGCTCTATATGTTGGTGGCACATGGTGTAGGGTGGCGCGTGGTGGAGCAGATGGCGCATGGTGCGCTACATCCGGCAATGCAGGAGCGCGAAGCAGCGTCAGAACCACCATGACGAGCTGCCACTAAAGAAACAATAAAAATAAATGTATATAAACGATGTAGAAAGCGCCGTAATAATCGGTGCGACAGCGCGAATCAAACCTGCCACCTTCGGGTTCCCAACTGAGCGAACTAACCAGTGCGCCCCGCTGACAGATGGCGTTTTGGTGTTACAGAAGTAGTCAAGCCAAGTTAATTTCAGTTCTGTTTGTCGCGTACTCCAGATAGACGGGATCTGCACCTGCTACTAGAATTTGTCCATTTGATAAACACGAACAAGTGCTGCCTGTAGCGATTGCCACTATGATAATGGCAACAGCGCGATGTTATTTGTTATAATTTACAACCGAAAAAAAAAACTCAATGCACTGAGGAGCCGGTAGAGTTTGTCGGCGGTTACTGCCAGCGTGATATCCGTCTCTCAATCCTTCCAAAGGGCGATATATGTTCATGCTTTACGACGCTTCAATGCTAATTTGACAAAGACGCCACACAATTGATTGTGATGTTTTTCGCGCAACACACAGCGCAGTCGACCAGAGTGCCGCTGTTTCTCTGTCTCTCGGAATAACTACACAACGACTTGGCAAAGCGAGTACACTGCGCCAGAAACATTATGCTATCATATTGGTTCAGTAAGCATACAAATTGAGGAGTCTGTGTTCTCGCATAAGAGCCAGTGAAGTGCCGGTGAGTGCGACCGGTGAGGGGAGGCCTACATTTCTTGGAAGTGATGCAAGCGCGCCGCATCGATGTTTGTCGCTTCTTGCGCGGAGACCACGCACAATAAAAAGACTTGATTTAGGTTAAATGATGCCGCATGTGTGCTGTATTGTGGTTTTCAGTTGTCAAACTCATGTATTCAGAAACCTAAAAGCGTCAATAACACTTGTACGGACTCGGTTGGTAGGACTATTTTTTGGTGGAAATCATGACAGTAGAACAGAAGGCTGAAATTTTCATTCGCTGGGGCTCCTCTCGACGCATTTCGACGGCGAAAGTTTATGCATGTTCGCACGAACTTTGTTACCTTAAGAGTACGGCTCAAGAAATAGTGCGTGCAGGAATTGCCTCAGTTGCGTTTCTAGCGTGGCGACATGTAGTGACCGCTGTGTTCTGCTTCAAAATTGAAAGGGGCAAATGCTAATTGAAGGTCATTTATGTCTCTAACACTGCGCGCCGATGTAAAACATGTATTGTCACTGTTCACAGTGACACCTTTAGTCTTCTGAACATCACAACAGTAAACACACTGTGGAAATCAAACTAATTTAAGGACGTGTGCGAATTATAAACATATTCACGCCCGCATATTCTACACTCCACGAAAATTGAAGCGTTGTTGACACCACATGAATAAAACGATAAGCGTGCTATATAGCGTAATGAGCAGCGTTTGTTTATTTTCACCGTAAACATATACCTCTGCGCCTTCAAAAATGAAACACTACAAATAGGTGATTTCACAAACTGTCATGTGCGTTTTCATCATGCCACCATCATCCAACAAGTTTGCATCACGCCACTGTCATCCACCTTGCTCACCAAGCCTTCCACCAAACACGTTTTGCATCGCCATCATCAGCCGGCATTTTCCCTCGTCACCACCATTGGGTCACCACCACCACCACCATCAGCCATCACTTTTTCCACTCTCGCCGGAATCAGACATTATGCCCACTACAGTTTCTCCCATATTCACTAACATTTCCACCAAATCCACTATTCTTTTCACCTTATCCACCAACATTTTCAGCATCCACGAACCCAGGATTTTCAATAGGGAGGAGCTCGAAAGGGTCTAGAACGTGACAGCAAATAGCTGGACGTAGCTCTGAACCATGGTTTGACAGTTCATCCGCCGCGCTCAAGATGTGCCGAACTTCTAACCTCTTATGCTGAAAATAGTGCCAGTAACCCTGTTTGTTTTTTTTTTCGTTTTCCTCAACTTGTCAGCATCTTTTGTTCCACCCATAGTTGCGCGATGCTACTACATGAGTCCGGGTCCGACGTAAACCTGACGTCTCGGCAACCCACGTCAGCGGAGAGGCGCCAGTGTTGACCCCGTTCCGCAACAGAAGTTATTGTTTTCTGGCTCACGCTGTCGTATTTTGTTTTAAAGGTCCCTAAACCACCCAGCGGGCGAAATTTAGTGGTGGTCTTAAAGATGTGCACTAGTTTTCAACATACGCGTTGCCACGAGAGTTTTTCAAAAGGTTGTCTTAATAGTGGAGTTAACACGCGTTTATTTACCAAAAGTTGTCTTCACTCGTTTTGCTCTTACCTTCTCTATGCTGTGTTCATCCGGTTATTTCTCCTTCTGACTCGCCGTGAAAGGAGGTAGAGTAGCGAGTGTGCGAATCTGTGAGTAGACAAGAGGGTTGACTTTGTGGCTCACATCACCAGACGTCAGGTAACATCAAGGCCAAAGCTGCGCATACCGAAACGCCTGGGAAGGAGAAGGTATTGCATTTTAGAATTTGTGCGCACCCATGGCTCATAGCATTTCTGCGTTTCAAAATTGTGCGTACACGAAGCATGGAGCGCCGGTAACATATACGCTGTTAAGTTTGGCCTGGAAATTCGTCTGGGTAGACGCCATTGTGTGTAAGCCGGTCTACTGGGCGGTCTCTCACGCTGTCGCAGATTTGAGCGATTACCCAGACCATGGGGCAAGCGAAGGCGAGTTCCTGACTTTCAACTACAGACCCTTTCGTCGTCTCTTCGAGCAGAAGCGGTGACTGATGCCCTCGGCGATTCATCTGGCGACGGGGAAGCGATTGTGACCGGCGCCAGAGCTGACAGGAGAGCGGCGCTCCTTTTAATCCCCAATCAAGTAGACGACCGGCCGGATGCCTATGCCCGCCAGGCATTGTCCCTGCTAGCCGGAGGATGAGATGTCGTGTCGCCACGACGCCGTTAACCGTTCGAGAGAGGACAACAAAGACGGTATCTTCCTTGGACGAGACCGCGGCGGCCACCGCAAATTACCCCGCTAATTAGGCGAGCTGTTCGGCGGACCCTTTATGTATGCTTTCAGGATCGTGGGACCTCTGGACTAGCGGCACACACACGACGAGGAAGAGCCCTGCTGGCGCCACCTTGCAGTGCAGTGTTCACGACTCAATATCGGACGTTCACATAGACCGGGCATGCTCGCCCCCCTCCCCTGTTGTGTGTGTGTGATTGGTGTTCCACTCGGAGAGGAGGAGCCCGACAGGGCTTAAAACGACACCGCAGAGTGCTGGACGTCGCTCTGAACCATGTAATGGTTCAACCACCACGCTCGTGGTTTGTGAAACCACTAACCGTTCTTTACTGTAAATACGTGTAAATAATGCCACAAACCTGTTTTGTTTTTCGTAGCCTACAGCGACCTTCCTTCCGAACCTAACAACTGGTGGCAGCGGTGGCATGCCATCATCAGCTACTTCCTCCTTCCGAACCTTAACATCGCCGACGCGGCCGGTACGATAAGCTTAATGCTCGCTCGGCCGGGCACTGGGTAAGACTGCTAAACATACCACACACACGCTACGTTATTGTGCACGCTGCGCTTGTAGAAACAGTGCGTGCTCCAGTATTCACCAGTGCTTTCCAGTGAAAATTTCAGTGCTTCCATCGCTTCGCAGTGTGCACCTGCAATACTGTGGTTAAGCCAGTACCCCTACCAGTGCGACAAAGCTATTTCCCAGTGTGTCCAAGAGTTTGATTGTTTCGAACATGCAGCTACATAATAACACTGTAGTACGACGGCGTTTATGTGCCATGCGTCCCGATGATTGCAAGCAGGATCCCAGATGTGTTCTTTGCACCTCGATATTTGGTCGCACCATATCTTTAGGAAAGTGAAACTGTTGTGGCGCCATCCGCACAAAGTTGTAAAACATGACAGCATCTGTAGCTTTGAACTTTGGAATCAAATTTTGAAAGCCGCTGTCAACTGCCCTGTCTACAAACAATTGCCGCACCCTTACCAACCGACTTCATCACCTCCTTTCGTGATAAATAGCGTACAAATATAGTTCATTTTACTTTTGCAGTTCATCGACTACCAGCCTTTCGTTTACTGGCGCCATGCTCAAATCATCCGAGACCAAGACGATGAACGCGTTTTTGGTATCTTTCTGACGAGAAGCACAACGTGCTTAATGAGTGATGTGGACGACTAGTCTTGTTTACGATCGTAATGCTTGTTACGCACTCTACGGACGTTACGCCAGCTGCGTGCCTTGCACGCGTTCTGACCGCTGTCTGGACATAACCTTAACGTTACCCCAAAACGTAACGCAGGTTACTTCTACTATTCCTGCACGGTCATATACCTCTGACATTACTTATAACTGAATATACGCGTCTTCGCTACTCAAAGCCACTGAAAAAAATGGTACAATTTTCCTATTTATGCTTCACATAAATATTATGCAGTCTAAACAATACTTTAGCAGGAAGTACTCAGTTACGAGAAGACTTTGCACTAATCCGCCTTAAATCAGCAATAACCTACTGAACTGTGAAGTTGGCTGTCGAGTTATATATGATTCCTTATAAATAGGTGTCACATGATGAAGCTATCTTTCTCATTGTGACACTGAAAAAAATATTATTTCATCATCAACCCTTCCCTAAAAGAACACATCACTGAAGCATCATGAATTTTCTAGTATTTCTAGTGCTGCGCTCAGGCAAACAAGACGAATGGTCGCATATTGTACCAAAAATAAGCGCCTAAATAACTAGAATCCGGCGAAAGTGACCATTTGCCAGCAAATGCAATTATCACCGCTCTAATGAGAGGTGCTAGTCAAAAACGCTAGTGATTTTTTCCCGAAACTATACATTTTTGTTATTATTTGCTTTTGCAAGTATTGCTATGCTACTTTAACAACAAAAACACAAAAACATGAATTAAACTTGAGTAGGCCAAAGTCGGTTTAATAAGCCCAGGGTGAGTACTAAAACTCAAGGAAGCTCATTGTCTAGAGTCTTTAGAAAATGATCACCCTGTTGCTTGCCATTGCATTTCGCATGAAACTTTCGCTACAGCCTCATGTAAAAATAACCATATTTGTCAAGCTCTGATGGTGGGAAAAATAATAAAAAGCTTCTTTTGGACATAGATAAGCTTTCATTATGCCCTTGAAATCAGTTTTTTCTAGATCAATATTTGGGCAATTTTTTTGGTTGGTACATTGTGTTCTTGGCACTGCTGATGGCGAAAATGGGATGAAAATTTGCCCAAGTGGTCCTTACCACGGGAAGGCTGCAAGTATCTTAGTGAAAACTTGTTATCTGTTGTATAAATATTACGAACATAAGGTATGCAATTAGTATGGGCCGATGGTTCTAAGAATTGTCAAACTTCAATTGTTCTTGTCCATTTAAATATTTTATACGCAGTTTCTCAGTAATTATTTTGATTCTACAGTAAATGCGGAGCAATATTAGCTATTAAGACTCAGAATCACAAATGTTTAAAGGCTGAAAAAGTTTGTTTGAAACAAACTATAATTTATACTTGATCATGGCGCAAACCAAAAACTGTGCAACTTAGCATAAACATATTACATGTTTGAAGTCAGCACACAAGTCTATATGTTATTGTTTTAAAGTCTTTAAATCTCATTGTCTAAGGCTATGGTTTAACAAAAGTGTTTTCTTCATCGAATCTTCTGATAAATGCCGAAATGATTGCGAGTGTTTACGGAAACGTGTTTTGGGTTAGTGTCATTTAGTTATAGATTACGTAGATGGGCTGTTGGAGATAAAAAACAAAAGTTCCTTTCGAAAACAAAGCTGATAAACAAAGTTTGAGTAATGCAGGGACGACGTTGTAGTTACGATTACTTCTTGTAGATTGCTTTCAGCGACAGCTCCATTTCAAAGCTGCCATTTACCCTAAGTAGCTAAATGCATGGACATGGAAATTCAATGCATTGCTTCGCTTTCATTAGATAAGCTCTACAAGGCCGAGTTCGATAGTGAATCGTACGAATAAAAACATCGCCTGGTGATGATTTCACTATGTGTCGCCTAGCCATGCATTAGAGGACGGAAATGAGGTGAAGAAGAAGGAAATAGAACAAAATGAAACTTCTTCGTGAGCCGAAGGTACAAACCTAGAACCCACAGTCATACATTCGCACCACGGTAACGACAAATATAGCATTTAAAGTGAGTAACAGATGAAATACCAGCTACACCATTCGTATTTTGATGTTTTCGTTGTTTAGTCTCATCGTATAAGTTCAATTGCAGAATTCAAATGCGCATGAATGCGTTTACTGCTTACCGCGGCTCTTTATACGCTACACCGGCTTTTAACTTATGTACTGTAACTCATGTGAAACTCGTGAATGGTTTTGGTAATTGATAACATAAATTCCAAGGAGACCTAACTAACCGAGCAAAAGTTCACAACTTACACATGAGAAAAGATCAGGATAGGGTGCCTTTGTGCCTGCACGGTTGTTCAGCCTAATAACGTGTAGATTACTGAGTTAAACTATGCCTGAACGAACCTCAATCAATGAACCAGCTAGATGTCACTGCCGAACAAGCCCACAGGCAAATGTGCGAGAATAAGGACGTATATTGCAGGACATCCAAAAAGCGACCGCTCGTGTATCATATCATCTGCGTTATTCTCACACATGTGCCTTGTATAAATGTACGATACCCTTTGAATGCGAAATCCAACTTTTTCTTCTCAGTCAATGTATTGATATTCCACCAATTCATTGCGAAAGTTTTATGCGCCTGATGCTGTTTTGAACTGCCTATGGTTATTGTAGTGTAGCGCCAGGTCGAACCAAGAAAAAAGAAGCGCCTCCTTTCACAAACAAGTCCGTTCTCTCGAGGACTTTCATCCAAAAATCAATCTAGATGGCTGAAAATAATTATCGTTCGTCATGTTTGAGCCTCCCTTCTGGCCAGTAATGCTATTTTAAACAATTTAGTGCTGAAGGTACTGGAACGATGGCGAGGAACCATGGAAGACTATGAAAGGCTACGAGTGAACTCAACTTCATGGAGAAGCTGAAACGGAAGTGGACGTTGAGATGATCTCTAAACACCAGGATTATCAACGGGGCAAGAGCTCCTCTCGTCATGGCAACAGCCACCATCGATGAGCTCATTGCCATTTACGGAGGTTTGAAGGCTAACAATGATGAGTTGAAGCAGATAGACAGGAAGTTAGAGTCATATACCAGATGAAGACTTTGAGGAAGAGTATGACGCCGTGCTTGAATGCGAGAAGAACGCTAACACCATCATAAGTCAGCTTCTTAGCAAGCGCGACCGTATTGTTGCGGCCACATCAGCCACACTGGAGCTTCAGACTTCGTCAGTAGCCAGTATCGCTGGAGCCTCAGGTGCGAAGCTTCCCAAGCTTAACATCGCCCCATTTACGGGGGACCTGTGTCAGTGTAACGGATTTCAGGAGCGATTTGGCCGGATGATTCATCGAAATGGAAGCATCACGGCAACGCAGAAGTTCAATTACCTGAGGTTCTTCCTAAAGCATGAAGCAGCTTCAGCTATTGGGAGCCTGCCAACTGCTGCAAGGACGTCATCAACATTCTCAAGAAGCGCTTCCCTGACAAATTAGACTCCAGCAGTAGTATTTTACCAGGCTTTGTACGTTGCTTTCAGTCCGCTCAAGTGACCCGTCAGCTCGTCGCAAGCTGTATGATCAGGTCATCATCAACATCAGAGCATTGGAGACCCATGGGGTGAGCAAGAAGTCTTTTTCAGCACTGCTGTGTCAAATATAGCTGTGGGCTTTACCACACGATCTCCTTGTACAATACAATTGGTCATGCACCAAGTTCGATAACCATCGTGGAAAAGAAATTCAAAATGAGAATGAGCTAAACAAATCACGCTCGTCTCGTAGCTCAAATCCTATGTCTTCAGTTCTCTATAACAACGCAGGGAAAGTAGCCGAGAAGTGTGTGTTTTGCAAATCGAGACAACATATTCCACGGTAGAGGGCTCGCGGAATCTCCCACGACCAGAAAAGAAATGCATTTTTTCAAGGGACGTGAGGTGCTTTTCATGCAAGAAGAAAGGTCACAAGGCATACGAATGCAGGCACAAGATTACAAGCCTTACCTGTCAAGGCCGTCTAGCAACAAGCATGTGTGATCTGCAGAAATTGAGCGAGGAGACAAATACCGGGATACCGACAAGGAAGCCAAGCAACAAGACGACTGTGTGTGCATCTCTAGAAATGAATCACCATGCCCTCGAGAATTAATGGACAAGTGTACTTCTTCAGACGTTTCGGGCGTGGGCCGTAACATATGTTACATATAAGTATGTCTGAGGTGTCATAGACAGAAGAAGTCGGTGCAAAGTTGTCACAAAGAGGCAATAAAAGCAGATGAATGATGGTGGGATCCACCATAATTGCGCTCAACACTTTAGCAAGCAAGTCAAGTCAAGCAGAGCAAAGCTGACGTGTTCTGCAGTTTCATTTGAAGAGTCAGTGTTCACACAGTGAAGATGCCTAGAAAGCCATAAAAATTCCGCACCTATGCCAAGATATCAAAAAGGACAACACGTTCACCGTTCATCGTGGAAATACAAAGCTGAAAAGACATCGCTGATCAACTACCATACGTATCCTTTGCCGGGGACGAAAACATAAGTGTTCCGAGTCGGTTCCGACCAAATGTGAACGGTTATGACGGGAGAGGTCTTTCGATGCGCAGGCAATGAGACGTTTATTGCTATAAAATAAAAGCTAGGGTTGATGTTTCAATGCAGCACCAGCATGGCATTGGGTGCTACAAACTCACAGATTTTGGTCTGCATTTTGAAAACCAGTGTAAAGGGGAGCAACGAATTCATTCGTTCGTTTTCTGAACTCGAGAGCGTAAGAAGAACAGATGACGTCGACAGTGAGAGCAAGCTCAGTTCAGTAGTATTCAAGCAAATTCAAAAAATCATCTGCCTAAGAGAGGAAGAGGTGACGCTGCCCCGGAAGGAAGACGTGGACCTCCTAGACAACAAGCAAGTGGCTGTGACATGACTTTGGAAACTTCTCTTCTGGCTGTCAAATAAGCAAGGATTCTTGGAGACGTATGACGCCACCATACGGGAGTACCTACGAGCGGGACATGCAGAAGTTGTTGACGGACGACCCCTGGATTTGTCAGAAGTTGATGATATACCACATAGAGAAGTGATTTGAAAGCACGTACTCACCACGAAGGTCCGAATTGTTTTCGACGCCTCCTCGTACGCGAAAGAGTGCTTTTCAATAAATGAACGCCTACAAAAGGATGAAAACATGTACCAGAATTTCATGAAGATTTCATGAGGCTTCAGAACTCACCGTATAGCTCTTCTTGCCGACATTAAAAAGACATTCCTTCAAATTTCAATCGCTAAAAAAAACAGAGATGTTTTTAGGTTACTCTGGTAATGAGAAAAGGAAGCACTGCATTTCTCAGGGGAGGATAGCAGGAGAAGAGCGACGTGAAGGGGAGGATAGCCATTCAGAGCGACGTGAAGTCCCAGCCTATTGACGGCATTTGTACTCCAACATCTGAGCAACGTGCCTTCAATTGAGCAAAGCCAGACACCGCAAGACTTCATAATGAATCATCCTACGTGGACAACCTTGGGGCTGGAGCAGAGACAGATGAAGAAGCACTTCAAATCTTCAGAGGAGTCGAAGATATTATGCAGCAATCAGGAATGACACTGAGGAAATGAACGACTAACTCAGGTGAATTGATTATAACAATAGAGCACGAGAAACAGACCACAGGCAATGAACTGGCTATCCTCTATGAGACATGTTTAAAAGTACTCGAAATTACATGGAATCTCTACGCGGATAATTTCACGTTTTTTTTTTGAAGGACATTCTTGAATTTATCAAAGAAAAATGTGATACGAAGTAATTCGTTCTTCAAGCTGCTTCCAGAATATTCGACCCCATGAGATTTGTTGCGCCATTCACCACTGTTATAAGAATTTTCTTTCAGAAGCTATTGACCCGTCAAATAGCTTGAGATGAGCTGCTACCTCAGGGTCTTCCGGAGTGGTGATGTGAATGGGTTCATCAACTACTGTTTTCGCAGATTGTTTCCATGCCGCGTTACCTTGGCAGTGGAGAAAAATAACCAACATCACCCCGAGAGCTACAGGTGCATGTATTTTGCGACACAAACCCTTCGATATACGGTGCAGTGCTTTACATTGTACCGAGCTGTTCAGGGAAGCCACTGTTGCTGATCGCAAATGCCCGTGTGGCATCTATCAAGACACTGACACAACCATGGCATGAGCTTCTAGGAGCCTTGATTGGGGCATGACTACTTTACTATGTGCGAAGTGCACTCACAGGCTTCGAGATCGACTGTAGAATGTGGTTGGATTCTACAATCACACTTTCGTGGATAAAAGGTGACATGATGAAGTGGGAGAAATTGCTGTTGAACAGAGTGGAAGAGTTCAGAGAAAAACGATCCTTTTATATGAAGGTATTACCCTGGTTATGTGAATTCAACCTACCTGCTCATACATGCAGTTTCTATGGAAAAATTATTGTCCAGAAGCACATGGCGACATGAACCAGGCTGGCTATGCAAATCCGAAGACCGATGGCCTCTGCAACCGTCAGAAGCTATCAACACCGACGACAGGAATTCCTCAAAAATTATTGTCGTGCATGTTTTTATATCCAGTGAGAGAACGTCGGCAACAGTCCTGGACTATAACAGTTACAGGAAAATTGAAAGGATACTCAGGGTCAAGGCCTGGGTACTCAGATTCATTAAACACTGCCGCCTGAAAGCCGCAGCGCACACCGGATTGCTAGCAGCCGAAGAGATTTCTGAAGCCGGAAATCACTGGATCAAGCATGTGCAGCAACAAAGTTTCAGAGAATAAATATTACCAATTACAAAAAGTACAAGTGCAAAGGAGGAATCTCGAATCAAAGACCTCAACCTAATCTTGGATGACAACAGCATCCTTCGGGTCGGTAGGTGCCTGTTACGCCTTCAAGCATCTGAAGAGGTAAAACACCCATTTATCCTCTCTCACGATTATGGATTTTGTACATTACTGAGAGTACGAGTACACTGCGAAACTTTACTTTGAGGCGTAAGAGACACTTTATCAAAGCTGAGAAAGCAATGTTGGCTCTGCCTGGCATGAAAACGCATCATGAAAGTAATACGCCACTTCCATACGTGCAGATGCTTCAGTATCAACCCAGGTGACGCTCCGATTGCTCCTGTAGCACGTCATCGTTTGACAACGATGAACACATTCAAAGCCACTGGAGTTGACTTCGCATTACCGCTCTTTGTTGTGACCACATCCGGGGCCGCGGAGAGCAAATGTTAAATAGCGCTTTTCGTATGTGCTACATCCATAGCAGTCCACCTGGAACTGGTTTTGAGCCTGACCTCATAGGCCCTTCTTATGTGTTTGCGACGCTTTGTAGCACCAAGAGGTCTCCCTTACGTCATTTATTCAGATAACAAAATAACGTTTAAGAAGACGTCAAGAGACTTAGAGAAGTTCTGTAATATGTTTTCCCCAAGAGGACGTATCTGCATACATGGGCCACAAAAAGCTCCCCTGGAAGCTTATTCTTCCCAGTGCTTCATGGTGGGGCGTATAGTGGGAGCGTGTGATCTGCGCTATAAAGTTTTCACTGAGAAAATTTGTCGTCAAAGCTTCACTTAACTTTGAGGATCTGACTACTATCCTAACGAAAGTGGAGGTGGTTGTGATCATGAAGCTTCTCACCTACATAAAGTCGGGCAGCCGGAGACCTCGTTATTAGAGAGAAACTTACGATGCTACCACAGGACGGCAAAGATACGTCAATGAACCTAACATGCACGGAAGCTTTACGATGCATGCATAAAATAATGGCTGCATAAACATTTTCGGAACCAGTGGACAAAAGAATATCTGCTTGAACCTCAATAAGCGCACTTATCGCGCACTAGATCCACCAAAAAAGCAAAAGCAGGAGACATCGTCAAAGTTTATAATGAGAAATTACCCAGACAAATGTAGAAAATTTCAAGGGTTCTGAAAGTCTCGTGAGGAGCTGATGGTCATGTCCGTTCGTACAAGATTCAACAACAGCGAAAAGCGAGAGGTTGTTACCACAGGCTGATACAAAAGCTTTATTTGCTGAAGCTGAATTAGTGACTTGTCGGCCGGAAGTATGTTCAATCAGGCGCAGTACAATGTCGAACCGAAGAAGAAGTGCCTCCTTGCACGAACGATTCTGTGCTCCACAGGACTTGCAGTCAAAAATCGATCTAGACGGCAGAAAATAAATAATATTCCTGATGTTTAAGCCTCACTTTTTGCCAGTGAACTATATGCATTTTAAGCAGCCTCCATGATCGGCTGACTTTTTACTAGGCGATAGTTTGATGCCGTGAGCACGTTCGATAGTGTGGTGTGACGTAGTGGGAACGCCTTGAGACACAAGGAACGCTCATCAGCATCCCTGCCAAACAGGGTCTGCATCCCACAAGGACCCTTCGAAAAAAAAAACGCATGCCTCGCAGCTTTAGCAACGCAACCGTATTCACTTGGACCGCATCACAGTTTTCACTGACGTCACTTTGTTAGCCATTTCAGAGGACAAGCTGGCTGAGACGCAGTGTAAAACGCAACGCGTGGAGCGAGAAACTATGAGATTACATTAGAGCGGGAGGCCTCGAGCGTTCACTCTTGTTTCTCCTTCACGCATCTCGCGAACCGAAGAAAGCGGGAGTGCACAAAATAACACAGGGGCAGAAAGACTGTGAGTCATAACCTACAATGACACTCTCTAAAAAGAGAAAGAGTCATGGTGGCAGCATTATATATGTAGAGAGACGAGAACCTATCTGTGACGTCATGCGAAGATTCTTTATACACGCCATGCCTCACCTCCAAGCCAGACCGGTACCAGTTGTTCGGCCCGGTCAAGTGAATTTACTTACATATCCAGCAACTCTACACCGGAAATGATTTTATTACACACAAGCGGGACTGAGCGTAGGTGACACTCGGTTAAAAGTATGTATTATTTAAACAAACTTGGTCGCGGCGTGAGAAAGCGTCTGCAGAAATTGTAATGGCATCAAATGGACGCACACACACACACACACACATATATATATATATATATATTTATATATATATATATATATATATATATGTGTGTGTGTGTGTGTCCCCGCCACCTTATTGGGTATAAGGTGGCTGGGGGAGGACAGCGGCCTTAATAGCTCTGTGGTTAGAGCATAGAACGCGTTATTCGAAGGTCGTAGGTTCGATTCGTGCTCACGCAAGTTATTTTTTCATCCACTTTTCTTTCTTTTTATTTACATTAAATGGGTTCTCTGCCCCTCTATATTCCTAGGCATTATTGTCTGCTAGATCTCATTATTATTGTGTAAAAACACGGAAAAACGAGCCCTTAGGTATACACTTCTTTCCCTTATATATATATATATATATATATATATATATATATATATATATATATATATATATATATATATATATATATATATATATATATATATATATATATATATATATATATATATATATGAAATCTGGCACTGATATGAAGCCTATCACCAAATGTTAGGATAGGTTTCATTGTTCGCAAACCCGGTCCACCGGTCGAAACCATTAGTAATAAAATTAAGACAACCGCTGAGTTTTGTTTCTTTTCGCAAACAATCCTGATGAAGGCCAGACTCTAGGCCGAAACGTCGAAATAAACCACGTTGTGACCGCTAACAGAGGATGTACTTCACTATATATATATATATATATATATATATATATATATATATATATATATATATATATATATATATATATATATATATATATATATATATATATATATATATATATTGTAAAGAAGAGGAAGTACTCCGGCGCAGAGGCAGCAGCATGGAGTGTGCAGCAGCGGCTCGAGCTCGGAAATTGCGGCTGGTGCATCGCCTTCCAAGCCTTCCAAGCACCAACCTTTCTGCTTAATAAATCTCCTTTATAATTGGTGGAGACGTGCCGGGTACCATCCCTTACACCTTCCCGCTACCATCCTGGAACTCCGTTCTCGACGGCTACCTTCTGCTAAGCCGGACGCCGATCAACAGACGCTTCCATCTCTTCCGGCCACCTGTCCAGGCAGTGTTCCTCAGCGGGAGCCTCCAATCTTCAGTGCAACAGATGACAACGACGTTGAAGAGTGATTCTCGACTTTCGAACGGGTGAGCGCTTTAAACAGATGGACGGACGCGGACAAGTTGACACGCGTTTCGTTCTATCTCACGGGTGTAGCCAGCCTTTGGCTTAGAAACTACCAGGCAGACGTCCGAACGTGGCCGCAACTTAAAACGTCGATTGTAGCAGTCTTCCATCGACCTGCCGTCCGAAAACTTCGTGCCGAGAAACGTTTACGCACACGCGCACAAGAAACGGGTGAAACCTTTACAAGTTACATAGAGGACGTCGTCGATTTGTGCAGACGCGTGAACGCCGAAATGACGGAAGCTGAAAAATGTAAGCACATCCTCAAAGGGATTGACGACGACGCTTTTCAAATGCTCTTGGCGAAAAGCCCGACCACTGTTAACGACGTAATTAGCCTCTGCCAAAGCTACGATGAATTGCGGAAGCAGCGAGCTGTGACAAGACGTCCTCCAGCGCACGATTTGGCATCGCTGTCTAGTGTGATCAGTGGTCATGACCACGCGTCACTATTAGCCGAAATAAAAGCATTTGTCCGCGAAGAAGTTGCACGACAGCTTTCCTTGGTGCCTTTCACACCAGAAGCTACCACAACTTTACCATCGTCTCTACGTTACGTCATTCAAGGAGAGGTCGCCGAGGCCTTACCAGCTGCTCGCGAGCCTAATCTTGTGGCTGCTCCTTTCACCTACGCCGCGGCTGCAGCCATGCCAACTCGCAAGGCGCCTGCGCCTCCGTTCCAGCCTCGCGCGAGCTATACCCCAGCTCCAGTTCACTGGACCAGCACTAACACCGCCAACCCGTGGCGCACCCTCGATAATCGCCCGATATGTTACGCTTGTCGATACCTCGGACACCTCGCAAGGTATTGTCGCCACCGGACGCATATCACCAATGAAAACCGCCGTGAGCCTTTCTTCCCGCTTGACTCCAAACCGCGATACGGTTCCTCCACTCCAATGCCAGCCCGCTACCAGGACGACCACCGCCCTCGGCCGGGACGTCTTCGCTCGCCCTCTCCACGCCGCCGCTCGCCTTCTCCTATGCGTCGACGGCCCGCACCTAACGAGGAGGAAAACTAGACGACGCAGTTCCTGAGGCAAGAACTGCGCAAGTTTCGGTTTGCCCAAGTCCTCATTTGTCACCTACCAATGTTATTGATGTGTTCGTCGAAAATATCCCTACTGTCGCTCTTGTAGATACCGGTGCAGCTGTTTCGGTAATAGATGCTGGGTTTTGCCGCTCAATTCGTAAGGTTACGACGCCTTTCTCCGGATTATCGCTTCGCACAGCCAGTGCTCAACCTGTTCAACCGACCGCAGTATGTACAGCCCGCGTGACAATTCAGGACGTTCTGTATACGATAGAGTTCGTTGTTCTTTCATCATGCTCCCATAATATTATTTTGGGATGGGACTTCTTGTCGCGTTATAACGCTGTGATCGACTGTGCTAGGGCTGAGGTCGAATTTTGCTCACTGGATGACCAAGCGTCCGTCGACACCCAGTTTGCCGCTAAACTTGTCGTTAGCAATGACACCTACATCCCTCCATGCTCATTTGCGTTCGTGCCAGTTTCATGCAGCGCCATATCCGACGGCACGGTCTTCTTCACACCATCTCCAATATTCGTCGCCCGAAGAGCTCTCCCCCTGCCTTTTGCTGCTCTCGATCTTGTAGAAGGATCAACCACAATGCCGATTTATAATCATGAGTCGTCGTCTTTATCTCTACTTTGTCGCGAGTGCCTTGGCCACGTCGAGACAATCAGTTCTTCCAGAATTATATCCGTCCCCGATGAGGTGCCTTCTACCTCCGTCTGTGAACTGGCTGTCGTCTCAGCGCCTGACTCAACGTCGGCAAACATATTTCAACCATTCATCGCTGCAGATTTGACATCTTCGCAGCGTTCACAACCCCTCACCATTCTTGAGAGCTACCACCACTCTTTCGACGTTGAACAAACATCTCTCGGCCGTGCCTTAGCAGTAGAACACCACATCGACACTGGGTCCCACTCACCGCTGCGACAACGACCATATCGCGTGTCCGCTACAGAACGCCGCGTCATTGCTGACCAAGTAGACGACATGCTTCGCAGAGGCGTCATTCGACCTTCACAGAGCCCATGGGCGTCTCCGGTGGTTCTCGTCAAAAAGAAAGACGGTTCTATTCGTTTCTGTGTCGATTTCCGGCGATTGAACAAGATCACGCTGAAGGATGTCTATCCACTACCGCGCATTGACGATGCTTTGGACAGTTTGCAGGGTGCCGAGTTCTTTTCCTCGTTAGACTTGCGGTCAGACTACTGGCAGGTGCCTATGGCGGAGGCCGATCGCCCCAAAACCGCTTTTGTCACGCCAGACGGCTTATATGAATTCACCGTCATGCCCTTCGGACTTTGCAATGCACCTGCAACGTTCGAACGAATGATGGACAACATCCAGCGTGGACTAAAATGGAAGATATGCTTGTGTTACCTCGATGATATCGTGGTCTTCGCCCCTACCTTTGACACACACTTACGTCGCCTTCAGCACGTCCTTACTTGCTTAACTAACGCCGGTTTGCAATGAAACCTCAAAATAAATGTCAATTTCCCATGCGTCAACTGAACATTTTGGGCCACGTTGTTTCTAAGGAAGGCATCCTCCCGGATCCCGAGAAATTGCGAGCTGTTACGGCGTTTCCTAAACCTGCCACTATCAAAGAACTTCGAAGTTTCATCGGCTTGTGTTCGTATTTCCGGCGATTCGTCCGAAACTTCGCGTCTATTATATCACCTCTCACGCAACTTCTCAGCAGCTGTAAAGACCTCTTATCGTGGTCTCCTGCCTGCGACGAGGCTTTCAACACCCTGCGACGGCTTCTTACGGCGCCACCAATTCTACGCCATTTCGATCCTGAAGCTCCACCTGAAATCCACACCGACGCCAGTGGTGTAGGCCTGGGTGCTGTGCTCGCACAGCGTAAACCGGAACATCAGGAATACGTCGTGGCATACGCTAGTCGCACACTTACCAAGGCTGAGAGCAACTACAGCGTCACAGAAAAGGAGTGCTTGGCCATTGTGTGGGCCCTTGAAAAGTTTCGCCCATATCTATATGGTCATTCTTTTGACGTCGTGACCGACCACCACGCGCTGTGCTGGCTTTCGACGTTAAAAGACCCATCTGGCCGCCTCGCTCGCTGGGCGTTGAAAATTCAAGATTACGACATACGCGTGGTTTATCGGTCAGGACGGAAGCATGCTGACGCCGCCGCCCTTTCTCGTTCCCCCCTGTCCCAGAATGCCACAGCTGGCTCCGCTTGCGATTCCACATTGTCATCGCTTGACTTTGACACCATTGCTATCGAACAACGCAATGACCCGTGGACTGCGTCTCTCCTCAATCATCTCTCCGACACTTCTGAACTCCCAAAGACGCGAACGCTTCGGCGCCAAGTTCCACACTTCTCGATACGTGACACGCTTCTCTATCGACGTAACTACGCACCAGAGGGACGCAAGTGGCTGCTCGTCGTTCCACGAACCCTGAGGTCGCAGATTTGTTCCTCTTTTCACGCTGACCCACAATGTGGCCACGCAGGAGTCTTCAAGACCTACGAAAGGCTTCGACATCGCTACTACTGGCGTGGCAAGTATACCTTCGTCCGCAACTTCGTCCGCTCTTGTGCCGAATGTCAGCGCCGAAAATCTCCATCACACGCCTCCGCCGGTGAACTGCAGCCTTTACCATGCCCTTCCCGACCCTTCGAACGGGTTGGAATAGATATTTATGGGCCACTTCCATTGACTCCGACTGGCAACAGGTGGATAATAGTTGCTATCGACCACCTAACGCGCTATGCTGAGACCGCTGCTCTTAAAACGGCTACAGCACAGGAGGTTGCCACTTTCCTACTGCGTCATTTTCTGTTGCGTCATGGAGGCCCTCAAGAACTCCTCAGTGACCGCGGCCGCGCCTTCTTGTCCGAGGTCATTGAAAAATTGCTCGCTGAGAGTGCTATTGTACATCGCACATGTACCGCTTACCACCCACAAACCAATGGGGCTACCGAGCGCTTTAATTGTACTCTCGGTGACATGCTATCTATGTATGTGACGCCTGACCACTCTAACTGGGACTTAGTTCTCCCATTCATTACATACGCCTACAATACGGCAACGCAAGCGACAACAGGCTTCTCCCCTTTTTACCTCCTCTACGGCCGTCACCCCTCCCACACCATTGACACCATTTTGCCCTATCGACCAGACGCGTCCGAGTGCCTACCGATCTTGGACGCTGCCAGACACGCAGAAGAATGCCGCCAGTTAGCTCGTCGCTTTACCTGCGATGACCAAAACAGGCAAAAAGCAATTCGTGATGCCCAGACCTGAACTCCCGTTTTTCTTCCGGGTTCTCTTGTATGGCTGTCAGTGCCGCATCGCACACCTGGGCTCTCTTCCAAACTTCTGCCAAAGTACGATGGGCCATATCATATTGTCGAACAAACTTCGCCAGTAAACTACCTCATTGAGCCTCTTACGCCACCATCAGACTTGCGACGTCGCAACCGCGAGGTTGTACACGTACAGAGGCTCAAGCAATACCACGGTTCAACGCAGCCTGCACAGGACTAAGTCGCCAGGATGGCTCCTTTTTTCTCCGTGGGGCCATTGTAAAGAAGAGGAAGTACTCCGGCGCAGAGGCAGCAGCATCGAGTGTGCAGCAGCGGCTCGAGCTCGGAAATTGCGGCTGGTGCATCGCCTTCCAAGCCTTCCAAGCGCCAACCTTTCTGCTTAATAAATCTCTTTTATATATATATATATATATATATATATATATATATATATATATATATATATATATATATATATATACATATATATATATATATATGTATATATATATATATATATATATGTGTGTGTGTGTGTGTGTGTGTGTGTGTGTGTGTGCTGTAATCCAGAGACGGTCAAAATGATACAGAGAAAAACAAGAGAAAACAGAAAAAGAGAAAAAGAAACTGAAAGGTACAGGAACAGGAGTAAGGCATGTTGTAGCGGTGTACAGTACAATACTTTCGCAAGTAGTAGGACAGGCAAGTGAGCGTGAGAATGAATGAAAAAAAGAACCGGACACATGGGGCCGAATTCACAAAGCTTTCTCTTGGCTACGCATTTTTTAGCGAAATTTTTTTTCATCTCGAGAGATTACTATAGCACGGGTACGAATTCAACTTATTCGGCACTTAACAGGGCGAAGAAGAAACATGATAGCCGATGAAACGACAATAAAAGAAAGAAGTGTGTGCCGATTATATCAAGGTAGCAGGCAAAGCATCTAGGATTGAGAGTGTACCATGATAGCCAATGATTTGCTGCATCTGAGTTTCAGTTCCGTGAGCGTCTGCTACAACGCTTACGGAATGACGCGTACGTTGTAATAGACGTCTTAGTGTGTCGTGCAAAACCAAGCACTCGCCTTTCATCAAGGACTGTAGATAAAAAAATAAATTGCTCGATGGCCTTAAGCAATAATCCATGCACTCTCTCGCCAAGTACAAGTAAACAACACTCCAGGTGCACCTCATCAATGAAACCACGCTTAAATCAATGCATGCAATGTTTGAAAATGTACCTCAAATGTCTTCTCCTGTTTAACGCAACCATTTACCTTTCATTTTAATGAAGCAGCGGTGCTACTCAACTGGTTCGGTGTAATCGAGCACGGTATAATGGCGAACGTAAGGGCGTTTTGTACCTAGAGGTAAAAGGTGGCACTTCTCACAATATCTTCATTACAAAACACAGGAGCGACATTTGTGCCTGCGGACAAAATGTGCAAAAATATAGAACAGCAGTATTCAAATTAAATCGTGAGCACAATTTTTTCGCAGGTTCCATGCACCGCAGCATTTTGATAAAGCCAGCTTGTGAGAATGTGGATACGCTTACTTTTAGATATGTGTCTGCGTAAAACCAGGGAGACTTGCGGGAAGTGTTTCAGTCCTACTGCTTTTCATGAAACACGGTGAAAATATTTCGTCTAGCGTTGTTTGAGTGAGCAAACAAAACAAGTGATGTGTCTCGAAGTCCAGAGACGTTATCACATGTGCAAAAAAGACGAAAAAAAAGAGAGACAGACTTTCGTTTCAGCTGCGCGAAAGCTTGAAATCGACAGATAATAAAGACAATTTTCTGCTCCAGCAGACGTGAGCGAAAGTTTACGCAAAGCAATGCCGGATGCTTAGAGAGCAGAAAAAAGTAGAGAACGCGTTTCATGGGAGAGACAGCCAAATACAAAGCGAGATGGAGTGTGGCTGTCTTTAGATGTGATAATCAGTGATAATAGGATAGTTTTGAGATAATGAGGCAAATCTTTCTTAAATGACTATAATGAAAACAAGCTGAGTATACATCTAGTGAAAGTGACACTAGTGACAGTGAATTCATAATAGTTGATTAGCGTTGTATTAGGCCAATATATTTTTTTATTTCTATTTGGCAGATTATGGGAAGGTAGGGTATACGTTAGAGCTGGCTATCCTAGCATCATGACAGTAATGTACAGGACAAATAGTGCACGGTTATACAGCCATACTTGGTGATTTCTATCTTCTAGTTACCTTGGGCGAACGCATCCTCAGTATTTTTTCTATTTTTGACCAAGTTTCAGCGGACATTTTTGCATTTGGCGTCATTTGAAGGATTGACGATGTATCAGCAATAGGGCGAACGCAAGCACTGCTGCAGTGGGCGAGTGGTGACAGCGCTGAGCTATGATCGAGGAGTGACTGGGGTCGATTCGCAGTGTCACAGAGCAGCTTTTAAAGGTTGCCCGGCCTCAGAATATGCGTGGCGGCGGGTAATAATTTTTTGAGAAGGTGGCTTTGTGCTTTCTTCTTTCAGTCCCCTTTTTACCCAAAAGCGCTGTTTTGTGCTCCTTCATAAATTACATATTTCATGGCTCATAATTTTCTCCTCTATCCTCTGTTATCCCGTGCCCAGTGCTGAAATACCAATATCACACCAGGTATATTACTTTCCACGTGCTTGGATATTCGACCAGCGGTCAGTCATCACGATGTTTTCAAGAAAATGTAGACATGCAGCAAGGTAATTGCTTGCAGCCAAGTTGACTGCTTTTGTCGGGACACGTTTTTGCGCTAATTTGCAGGGAATCATTACATGCAGCAAGGCAAAAGAGCACGGACAGCTAGAGAAGACACAAACAGAGTAATTAGTTTGTGTCTTCTCTCTCGCTATCTGTCATGTGGCGCGTTTATATTATATAGAATTATATAGAACAAATTAAATAGAATACATGAATACATCTAAGCTACTAAGCTCCTCGGTGAAAACAGTGTTTATATTGACAGCTGTAGACCCCATTTCAATTCCCGAAAACACTCCTCCAATAGACTTGAAAGTTTGCACGTCAACACAGTTCCTATACAGCTGTCTGTTATTATTATTATAATTATTATTTGATTTGCATACACAGATACACAAGAACACAGAGAAAATAAGGAGAGAGCAACCTGGCAACTGCCACCTGAAGGGGCACAACGCCTGCTCACTCTTTCGGAAGGAGGGAAGAACCAGAAGAAACAAAGAATAGAGGGGGAGGAAAGAAGATGAGGAAGAGAGAAAAAATGATGAATACTTCGACAAGTATGAGTAAAAAGTAAAGAAATAAATAAAAAATACCGTCTATAAACTGGTGGCCTGGTCCGTCTGGTTCATAAATGTAAGGAGAGCTCGGTGGGCCTGGTCGCTTCCGGGAAGCACTACCACTCGGAAAGAGGTAGTCGTCTAGAGTCGCGCATTTCAGTCCTAGGAACTTATATTCCTTAATCAGCAAAGACCGCTGCGTAGCAAATGTGAGACAGTGCACTACGAGGTGCTTAAGTGTTTCACAGGAGCCACAAGCTGCGCACAATGGGCTGTCCAACTGCCCTTGACGGTGTAATTGTTCACGCACCAGCACAGAGCCCACTCTTAGTTTGTACAACAGCGCTCGGGAACTACGAGGCAAGCCACGTTCACGAACACGAGAAGGGACGATCCATTCGCCACACGCTTGTCTGGGTGCTGCTTTAGGAGGTGTTGGCGTATAAGCAGACGAGCGTTGTCCATCGTACATAGAATTCCCGGACAGTCACAGTCATCATGGTCGCATGACGAAGCAAGGGGATCCGCTTCTTCATTGCCCGCGATACCCACGTGCGAAGGTACCCACTGTAAAGCTAGGCATATCCCACATGACAGAATATTGTTAATGGATTCCATGATGCTGCTCCGAATAGGGCTCTCGGTCTCCTTGCTGGTGAGTCCACTAAGTCTGTCATCCTCACCACGAGAGTCGGTGAGGATGACAACCTTGGATGCTGGTAACCCTTCTTGTACGTACTCAAGAGCGACATCAATCGCTGCTAGCTCGGCCGTCACCGGCGATGAGGGTTGCGGTATTTTAAACAACCGCCTGATATCAGTTGAAGGGCAGAAGAAAGCTGCAGATGCACTCAATACACTGCTGTGTACAGAAGCGTCCGTAAATACTTTTGCATATTCTTCAAAGTTGTCAAATAAGTGTGAATGGGCTTATTAATATAGTTTCAAAACCAGTTGGTTACACTTTTTGCGTATTCCTGGAATCAACAGTTGGGTAGTGAAAGTACTTGGCCTGTGCTGTGTCTATGTTGGCAACTGAATAGCTTCGCCGGAATTGCCAGTAATGTCATTGAACAAAGCCACCATTTTACCCATCTGAGAAAGTGGGTGCTGTAACGGCCTGTTAAAGAGTGTCTTGCCATGTGGGGCTCGGTTCAGACGCTCAATAGGATGTAGCGCTCTCTGGTCAGCTTGCAGCTTCAGGGGCAACTGGTGTGCTTCAGTCAGTAGTGCAATGGATTGTGCTTTACGAGGTAAGGCAAACAGTACTCGGAGGGCAACACGATAATCCCGTTCCAGCTGGGACATTAATGCAGGCGGCACATTCAAGACTGGCAAAGCATACATCGCGCAAGAGAGTACAGTTGATTGGTAAACCTGTAGTACGGTCTTCTGATCAATGCCCTCTACCCTAGCAGTCAAGGCGGCTACACACTTGATCAGGGACAGCACTTTTCGCCTCACAGTTTTAACAGCAGGGCGCCAAGAAAGGCGATCATCGATGATTACACCCAGGTAGTGATGTTGGTGTACCCACTGTATCGGTGTGTCTCCGAGGTAAAGCCTACTAAGGCTTCGACGAGCGCTCTCTGTTAGTCTGCTTGAAAAAAATTCAGTTCATTGGGGGGCAAAGACTGTGCACTACCTATGTGAGGTGATGCTCCAGTGCACTGCATGTATGTTTGCTGCTGGCGTCAACTGCGATGTTGCTCAGCACATATGTGTAAAATCACAACTAATATTATGCCGCTGCAAAGTAATTATGTGTCGTTTGCATGAAACAGGGACCACAATAAAAGAACATAAAAACATTTACCTTCACACAGTTTAAAAAATGCAAATACATTTTCATAGAGTTTTCACAGCTCATCTGGGAATAGTAATAATAGTTATAAACATATTGTTACTTCACTAACAAACTATTTTCGGATGCCAGCTTCATTATTAGAGTATACCTGTACCTTTGTAGGGCTAATCAATCGTACAGGCACCTAGAAAAATATAAGGAAATGCATGGTGTAGGTACATATAAATAAAATAAATACTTTTATTTCTAGTACGAGTAAAGCTGCATAGATGATAAGTCACTTGCATAGTACACAAATACATTATGAAAAACCTACCCGAGCAAAGTATACATTAAAAAGTTACACTTACACAGCAGAAACAGAGAAGAAGACTGTTGAAGGACGGACTGACAGTGAGATAGCAATACACAAGCACTAAAATCTACTGTTTGACATACCAGGAGTAGTGATGAACCTCTTTCAAATAAAATAATCCTCATAGAATTACTTCGCAGAGGGTATACACATATGGCATCATTGGTGCTATACAAATGAGTGTATACTGAAGGATTATATCGACTAAGTACAAGATAACCGCATCCATGGCTTTACTTCTTGCACTACAAATAACGAAAACACAGTTACTATTGCGGACCATGGATACTTTGATTTATGGCAGTAAATGCACACACACGCTGGTACAAGCATGTTAAAAACTTCAGCTCGAGATATTTGCCCAATAACACTACAGAAACCTTTAAATTAAACATCTTCCATCCAAAACTTGAATAATTTTTAATGCAAGCAAAGGAACTGCTGAATAATGCACTGCTAAGAAGTGAAATTGCAGCTGCACAGATTGCTACTGCGTATACAATTCAAACTGCTCCAGACATCACAATGTGCTCTTTCCGCTGTCATGAACTTTGAGCAGAAGAACACAGTCACTGGCAGTTTCTTTCTACTTGTTGGTCTTTTGTGCTCAGTTTGTGGTACACTGTACATGACCATGGAGCACCTGATCCCTTGTCACTGCTTGAACTTAAAAAAACAGATCATTGTTACTACCATGCTAAATGCAAAAGTGCACAGTTGGTAAATATGTGCTCATACTGACAGACGTCGTATTTTCAGAATCCGATAAGAAGTATTCAGAAATAATAAGAAGAAAGGAAGTCTCAACACACACACAAAATGCGAAGACTGAAAATACATTTTATTATGATACAAGAGCAAAACTACAATGTTATAGATGAAGGCCTGAAACTTTTGCCAGGCATAATAAACCAATAAAGCATCTCCTATTTAGACTTCACACTAGGTGCGAGAAGCCGACCACACATGAGTTCACTAGGGAACACAAGCTAGACTGCGTTACATGACAACAGCTAATGTTCATAACTCTAAAGCTATTTAACATAGCCCGCTCACCATGCAGCATAGAGGAGCAAATGGGCGGTCTGAACGACACAAAGCACTTGTGGTTTATGAGTGTGCTTGTTGTCACATCTAATATTCCAAACGAAGAAAACATTTCAAAAGTGCACTTCATTGAAGGAAATAATGCTACGCAACAAACACAACGGGCTCCTACAGGTGCCACCAACACTCACTAATATTATTATTAATATCGGTGTCTTGCCGAATGGATAATGTTGTGTCCTGCACAGAACACGAAAGGAGCACTCCGTGGGTGCTGGCTGCATTGCACTGCTGCTGAAGTATGCTAGCCACAAACAGAAAGATGAGGAGCCATGGCTTTGAGGCACACCGAGTGTCACAATTAGAGATCAACAATGCATACTTTCGTCCGGTACAATTTGTTGCAAAAATAATATTACTATAGAATCATGATCAGCTCGTTCGTGTGAAACACAACATGCCACAGCACTGGGAGAGAAAAAGCTACATCAAGTAAAAGTTCGAGTTACCGGCTCTATGTCGTCTGAAGCTTGTATGATAGGTCTGTCTCCTCCCAAGTTGTAAACAACCAGGCGATTTTCACCCACCTGCTTTTTCCCTCCAGACCACTTGATTCACGAGCGAGTCACAAGCTCGAGAGATCAATACGGAATCAAATATTTGTGCTCGTTCACAAGCACGAGCTTTTCAGCCTCAGACGATTGGAGTTTCTTTCACAAGTGGCAGGCTTTCCACTTTAAACATGCTCAGTTATCTCACAATTTACTTCTAATAATGTTCAATAAGCATATTATGTGACAATATTACAGGTATCTACTGCAAGTAACCATGCTTGGGTTTTCAATTAGGGCACAGTAAGTGGCGTTTACTTAATCGTATGTTTTAAAAGAAAGCTTACTGTGAAACAAGCCATAAGGCAGTTTTGTGCCCTCGAAGATCCCAGGCAGATTACAGTCCTTCCAGATGAGGCTGCCATGCATGCTTCCAGGCCATTTTCAGGTCCGCTGATGAATGATAACAGTCCTAGCAGTGGCATGAGCTTGCGCACTTAGAGAGCACATGTCCTTCACATTTTTGTACAGGAGCACCAAGTCATGAGGAGGCTTGATATGTCAGTGCATGCAACCGATACACCACAGGACCTTAATAAACTAAACTCTGCGACCTGTGAAGGGCCAAAAACAGAATATTTAGAAACAGCCATTAAAAGCACTGACTTCTATTACTTATGTGTTGAAGCTAGTCACTTCGTCAAAGGAATCAAATCTGCTATAATCAAGTTAAAACAAACTGAAGCCACGTATAAGATTTACATATTGCAAATATAGCCGCATATAAGATTTACATGTTGCATATAGGGACCTCCGGCGCGCCTTGACGTAGGACGATATGTTCGTCTTCGTCGAACATATCCTCCTACGTCACGGCGCCCCGGAGGTCCTTATCACCGACAGAGGAACGACATTTACTGATGACCTAACTCAAGCGATCTTGGCATACAGCCAGACGAACCACCGCCGGACGACAGCGTACCACCCACAGACCAACGGCGTCACCGAGCGGCTAAACAAGACGATCGCCGACATGCTGGCAATGTACGTCGATGTCGAACACAAGACGCGGGAAGCCATTCTTTCGTACGTGACCTTCGCATACAACATGGCGGTGCAAGAGACGACGCAGATATCTCCATACAAATTGGTCTATGGAAGGAGCCCGGCAACCACGCTCGATGCCATGCTACCCAACGTCACCGACGAAGAAAACCTCGATGTGAGTGAATACCTTCAGCGCGCCGAAAAAGCCCGACAACTCGCGCGTCTCCGTATCAAGAATCAATAGACGACCGACAGCCGCCGTTACAATCTTCGACGACGCTTCGTGGAATACCAGTCCGGTGAACGTGTTTGGGTGTGGACGCCGATACGCCGACGTGGACTAAGTGAAAAGCTTCTGCGACGGTACTTCGGACCGTACAAGGTGGTTCGACGTCTCGGCCCACTTGATTGCGAGGTTGTCCCGACGGCATCACGAACTCTCAACGACGCCGATCGCGACCTGAAGTCGTCTATGTCGCGCGCCTCAAGGCGTTTCATGTGCGTCAACAAACTGAAACAGTGTTTTTTTGTAATATTGCTGTATCGTAATTTATTCATTCTGCTTTCTTGCATTATTGTTGAACATTCATCTTTAATTAGAGCATCGAGATTATGCCTTTTTCCGAGGGGGGCAATGCCACGTTCTATTCCTCAAGTTTTGTTATCGCCCCAATACACTACACAATTCTCAACGCGAACTACGGCTGCAGTTTTCGAGAAGCTTCAGGACTGTAGTAGATCATTTCGATAAGATCACGCCCACTCCGCGAACTGTACAAATTATTCTGGAACCTACGCCGCCGCCAGCGATAACGCTAGAACATTCGATGGCAAAAGTATAAATGCTGAAGCACTTCGCTTCTTGTCAGTTGTTGATCGACGGCCGAAGCTCCGTTCACCACTATCAGTTCAAGACTGCTACTGTAGTCCGACTTTCTGTTTACTGGGCATAGGTTCGCCCAAATCAACAATTTATTATTCGACTCGCAGTGTGCTCCATTCGTCCACGTGACGACCCCGTGACAATATATAGGTCTTAGTGAAGTATAGTGCTACCACAGCGGTAATCCTCTGAAGAACAAATTTTTCGAAATAACATGAATTCCTCAATTGCCACCTAGCTAATAGAAAATAAGATCATATTAGCTTTCCAACTATCAAATGTGGTAAATCGAAAGGCCCATCTTAATAATCAAACAAGAGCGCGCCTGTATCAAATCACAAAAAACTGTTGATGTATTTGCTACCCTCTTCATAATACAAGTATGTATATAACAGTAGTAGTAAATTTTTCATGCTTGAACTTCACATAGAAAACATTACATCTACTGGACTGAAAAACCTGCACACGTTATAGTACTACGTGAATAGTAACAAATTTAGTTCCGCAAGGCCAACTCACTGATGGCAGCATTTAGTAGCCGTCATTGTCATCAGAGAAAACGTGTACTCTGGGTGCAACAGGCAAATAACTTCTGAATACTGGAATCTGTCGATGACATAGCAATGAAGGGTGGCCAGGCGAACCCGCCCATTGATAAAGTGTGGGAACTGGCAAATAGCCGCTGTTGTCAAGGCTCTAGAGCCGTTCAAAACGATGGCCAGACGAACTTGAAAACCTGTAGTTAGCTGGCACTGGCCTAAAGCTTTAGTCAATGCAAGGCACCGGTAAAATCTTTGCTTTTTCTACGCGCCGGAAGGAAGCTTGAGTTTCACTGGCTCTCACTAGAACATATACCTCTCAAGTTCTTACTGAACACCAGCCTAGGCGTGCTGCCAAAGTAACACGAACCACAACAGAATGTAGCATCTTAATTGCAGCTTCTGTTCGCCACGTCATGGCGCTCGAACTATGATTATCACCAAAAGGAGAAGTGACGAGTTAACAAACAAAAGCGCCAAGCTCCACTACCGCAACTTCGCCGCGAAAACAGTTATCAACGCTGTCTTGATATTTTCGGTCACACGAGCACAGCTTTTTCACGAGTCTTGGAAATGTAAACACAGCACCACTGTTCACAACGAATATCGTTTCTCTCGTGAACACTAGAGTGCTCACAAAAAAAATAAAGGCATACGGACTAACAAGTGGCGAAGCAACAACCAAACACAGCACGTAGTTCATATCTTTCCGTACGTACTTGGGGTCACTTAAGTAACGTTCCAAAACGCTGTCAATACAAAATGTCGCACAGCATCCAAGTGAGAGACTGGAAAGTGTAACGAGCGAACTGTTACCAGCGCGCAAACTCACAATGCAGCCTTCTCGAGTGCTATTTTCCATTGATGCACAAGCGCTAATCTAGTTTAATAAACGCTCTGAGGCACAGGCTTCGCTACGCGTCACTGTACAGCGATACACTGCCGCTGGTTTTCACACAGCTTAATAGCACCAAAAAGGCAGCGGTAATCACAACACACCCAGTCGAAAACTTAAGGAACTCGAACGAGAGACGTTTGTTAAAATTCGCTATGACCGATGCCCTGTTTATGACGCCATGTTGTTTTTGACAACTGCGCAGCACGTAAAAGAACATGGAGTAAGAAAAAACTGTAAAATAGCTCTCAGAAAGTACTTGCACACTTTTCACCGTTACTAAATTTGCTCTTATGTACGAGGGGGATGATATGACGAATACGGCATGCGTGCCACAGGAAAGAAGTGTTTTGGCAACATCAAGGAGTGAGCTGCTGTTGAGGGTATTGCTTCACAATCAATCACAAGCTGCACCTGTCGGCCAAGCCATCGTCTGCTCGCGTTTGTCGTCTGCTTCGATCAGAGTATGCGACGGGGAATTAGCCTTCACAACGCAATTATTCCCAGGTAAAGTGCTCGCTGTGTCACACAAAATGCATTTCAGTGGCTCGCTCTACCTTTGAATGACAATCGTGCGTCAAGTTTAACGGCTGGTAATTGTCGCAGGGACAAACTCAGCCAAGGTTTGCTCCAGAATCATCAAGGTTTGCATATTTCCGGTGTCATGCAAAGTTACTAGGGTCAATTTATCCCGACAGCGTGTCATAATATCACGGTTAATATCGGTTTCTGAACAGTGAAGATGAAAATGCTTGATTGGTTTGTAGTTTCATGCGTAATCACGCCCACCCCTAATAGGCTTTGGTTGCGCGCCGTTCCAGATCGTCCCTAAGTGTATCGACAGCTGTATTTCAGAGATCGCACCCTTTGGGCAGTTACAGACAATCGAAGTACACTAGAGCACAAGCTTTATGAACCACTCACTGAAAAGTTCTTCTCACTTTTATTTCCAACAGCGTACAAGAAATGTGCTCCCATTAACCTCTTTGGTGGTAATTTCCACCAATGAGGCAAGGATCTCGATTCGTACTTTTAATTGGATGAAATGGGGCACAAAACAACATAACAAATAAGGTTTATGATATTCCGTGCCGCGTTCGAATGCACCGACCATTCTCGTAGTGCATTGGTTTTCATCCAACTACAAATCTTTACATCCATAATTTTACGCCATCGACGCCCAATAGGATTCTTCAATTACTGCGACTTCAAACTTATTGGACGACGGTGGTTGTCAATATTATCCACTGCGTACAAGGGAAACAACACACGATATTTAAAGTGCCGAAGTAAATAAAAACGCACCAGCAGTCATCAGGCAGCCCTTCATGGGCGTAAAATAATTCAAAACAAGCCAGGTCCCCTAAGTATACCGCCGAGGCGGCAGGTTGTAAGTAGCCACATACTTCCTATGAGTGGTTTGGATCACTTTTAAGATTTTCTTCTAGCCACGCTGTTTACGCAAATTTCGCTTCATAAATCCACTTACGAGCATTTTTCGGTAATAAGCAAATATAGCAACTACATCACCATCGCTGACAAGTTCCTGGGCAGTCACAGCGCGCTTTACTGCAGCGGCCGATGCGACAACTATGGCCTCTTACGACGTTTTTTTTTTTGTTTCGTAAATCAACCTCCGCAACAAAATTTCTCTTGCGCAAACATTTTCTGATTGATAAGTAGGGTTTAACGTCCCAAAATCACCATATGATAATGAGAGACGCCGAAGTGGAGGGCTCCAGAAATTTCGATCACCTGGGATTCTTTAACGTGCACCCGAATCTCAGCACACGGGCCTACAACATTTTTCCCTCCATCGAAAATGCAGCCACCACAGCCGATATTTGATCCCGCAACCTGCAGGTCAGCAGCTGAGTACCTTAGCCACTAGACCATCACGGCGGGGTGTGCAAAGAATTTTTCGTTAGTGAGTTTTGTGAATACGGCATCAGATCCACTGTGTCCACACACCCAACGTAGCCGTCCCTGTTTTTATTTGTAAATAAAAACCTCAACATCTACGCTGATTAGCTACTCGACACATGCAGTGAGTAGAACTGTTATTGTCAACGCAGACGAACAGACAGCAGCCGACAAAATTAGGTCAAAGTGAGTTCTGAACATGTGGTGTGTCTGAAAATATCTTGTCATTTCTTGTTCTTGTATACGTCCTAAAGCTGCTCGGTATGATCCAATTTAAACCCTAAAGAACTAGCCGCCTTTTCGTAGTTCTGTAGATGTAGGAGTTTTGTGTAAAACTCCTGGGAATATTTGAATAAAAAAATTCCCCTACGAATAAGATATTGTTAATGCAAATTCTACGAGCTCCTATGAACTGTACTATATAAAGCGTCCACCACACACGTTTTTTGTAGGTAGAAGAATAAAATTCCGCAATGTCATGCATCTAGTGACGTGGGAGGAGATAGAAAAGGTAGACACATTCAAAGGTACACTGTGTTAAACAACATTACTGATGGTGACTGCGGTTTTCTGTTGCCGAATGTAAGGAAAAGGTATAATTTTCAACTTGTGAAACAAATGTGCACAAATTCATTTTATGCCGCATAATGTATTATTCTAAGCGGTCACTTTTGTAATATGCGGATAGGATCAAGGTAACTTTTAAACGTTCATCCCCATGAGTCTAGGCAGTAATAGGTGAAAATGAAGACAGAAAAAATAAAGGACTCGGAGAATATTGCTACTAAAATAATTTCCACCAGCCAGTAGCATACTGCAGCCTGATGCTACCTAAGTACATAAAGAAATCATTCGGTTTTTTCAGTGTACCTGGCTGTCGAACACTACGCAGAGATATTTAAATCATTTACATGCTCAAGTTGGCAGTTGTTCAATGTAGATCGAGATGACTCGCAGTTTACATTTCGGTAACAGGAGTGAAAATTAGAGTATTTGGTTTTCTTTGCATTCAGTGTATATTTGTTCACTGTTAAGCACATACAAGTATTTTTTTAGTTCTTCATTAGCTGTATATTCTACATCAGCTATGTTATCAGTGGTAACTATTAAAGCTGTCACATCTGCCTACATTAGCAACTCGGCCGACTTGAGTACACTCTTAGTCAAATTCTGGATAAACTACACGCCTGTAGGCAGGTAATCAAGTAAAATTATCGCCGCTTCTACGCGGCTCCGTAGCCTAGTTCCAAAGAAACCAGCCCAATTCAAAGTTGCCTTCAATATAGCCGGAACAAGGATTAGGCGGAATATTAGGTCAAATTATTCCTGACAGGACTTTTACGTAGACCACCCGGCCCTGACGCAGTGGCGGAAAAAAGAGCATTATTTTACACTTTTGAGAGTGGTTTCTCGCCGATAATGCGGTGGATAACATGACTACAGGTAATCATCTACATTTGGAAAATTAACATGTAAAGCACACACCGCCCTTGAATCGAACTCAGGACCGCATGCACGTGAAGCAATTGCCTTACCCATTGCACCACAGCACCCTCACATGAAGGCGAGTCTTTTTGCGGGGTATATATGTACCAAGTGGCTTTTTGCAAACCGTCAGCGGAACCTTAAACCGTTTTTCTGGCATATGCATCCATTTGATCAGCGAATACTTTGTTGAGCTTCATGAACTCGAGTCAAAAACGGTGAGAACTTTCGGCTCAGACTTCGGTTCGTGGTGCGCTGTTCCTCAAGAACAATTAACGTGTGTTGGTGCATCGTTTTAGTGCTTCCCCGTGAACCGTGGGTTTACGCTCACCTAAATTTGTGGACGAGGCTGTGTTCGGCTGTGGAAACCTACGTATGTTTCTCGCACGTGCGTGTGCTGTAAGCAGTTTCACTGAGTTTTGTTCGGAGGTATACGCCTGTCAGTGACAACAGCCTATTCTCAGCTGTTTGAAGACAATGCGCTTTCGAATGTTAACTTTGCATGGAAATTTTAGCGTGCCCACTGTAACATTTGCATTTCGTACGTGCGAACTGCCACGAGCTGGACGCAGAGCAGCAGTGCTTTTTTAGTATTTCAACGGTTAGGTATTTCTGCAGTTAGAATTCAGGTGCAATATTTCGCAATATAAAGTGCTTTTTACTCATTTTCAGTCTTTAACTGATCCTATTCATGAGGAGTGACAACTCTTACCTATATTCAGCATCATACCGCTGTTCAAGTGAATCCCGAAATGGGCGCCAAGGTCAAGCATGACGTACACAAATTAGCGACGTACGGGTTGGTCTCCCTCCAAATAAATAATGATTCTGCACACATCCTTTGCGAACGTACGCGTGCAGTTGGGGTCAAGAAATAGTGCAGAACCAACCTCGAAATCTTTATTGCTAGTGCATGCAGTTGATGTTTAGAAAATGTTTTTTTATAGCTGGTACATTATCTCCACAGCAGTGCACAGGTTGTCTTGGTCGTAGTTCACTGTTACAAATCCATGCTGGAATATGAAAACTGTACTTGATATTCAAAAGAGTGAGCAAATGTTGGGGACATACACACTCCTGCTGACTTTTGCGCCTAACTTCTGAGTTCTGTACTTGATGTTCATCATCAAATTACGCAACCATTAATCAAACATCGACCAGTTGATTTTCAATTTTGATATTTCTCCTTCTCACTACCTTCGGTTTGTTTCTTTTTGCCATGCTGTCCTAAAATAATCAGCTCAACTTGTTTCGTAGAACACGAGCATCAACATACATAGGCCAGTGTTTCAGTAAGCGGTCACGCAGGCACTAGTACTTTTTTATTTAGTGCATGACACAATGTCATACCTCGACAACTGATAAACGGAAAGTTGTTAGTACTCTTTCATTCAAACCGCAAGGGTAACACTGGGACTGCACATCCGAGTGTTTGCGCAAATTCAGGGAGATGCATCATATCTTAAATAAAGTGTGCCGTGAGGCACTGGAAAATGTTTCCGTCCCAGGCCATCTTGTAGAAAAACTACCATCACAAAACAGTGGGACGAAACAGCGACGCACAAATGTCACGGCATGCAGGTGACGGTGAACGTGATGCAGGCGCCGCGCTGAGCTGACGAGGTGTCGGCAAAGAAGGGGAGGGGCGTTTTTTTTTTTAGCGTGTCGCTGAACGGTTCTGCGTAAGTTGATGCCAGCTCCTAGCACCGGGCTGGCACGACAGAGACGGCGGCTCTCCTTTCTTTCTTTTTTTTTGCTTTCTTGCACTTGCTCTTACCGGCCATAGCCATTACTTCCGCGCCGCGCGGCTGTCGCGGGTATTATTCCTTGGCTCTCTATAGACAGGATTCTAGTCATTACGCAGGAGCGCGCCGCCTATATGCCACTTGTTATTCGGCACCTGACTGAGAGCGTATGCATGGCAAATAATTTACATATAGTGAGAAGAAAAGTGGCGCCAGGACTGACCCCTGCAGTACCTCTGTCTTTATGCCCGGCCACGGTGGTCTAGTGGCTAAGGTACTCGGCTGCTGACCCGCAGGTCGCGGGATCAAATCCCGGCTGTGGCGGCTGTATTTCCGATGGAGGCGGAAGTGTTGTAGGCCCGTGTACTAAGATTTGGGTGCACGTTAAAGAACCCCAGGTAGCCAAAATTTCCGTAGCCCTCCACTACGGCGTCTCTCATATTAAAATAGTGGTTTTGGGACGTTACATCCCACAAATCAATCAAATCAACGCCTGTCTTTATGTTTAATGATGACGACAAAAGATCTTGCATGCTGGCCATTTTAAGACGTCCATCAATGTAGTTACTAAATAGGGTAAAACTTTGCCACGGAATTCATCGTGTTTTATTTCATAAGCAGAATATTATGGCTGATGGTATCAAATATCTTTTTTAGGTCAGTGAAGAAAACTGTCGCAAGAAGGTTGTTGTAAAGTGTTGAGCTAATCTTCTGTGATAACGATAACACAACTGTCGATGTAGAATGGTGTGATCTAAATCCATGTTACTCCGGGCAAAAAGCATTATATTTTTCTAGGATTAGGCGCATTCGTTTTCCAAGAATCTTTTCAAATATGGTGTTCATAATGCTGAACACAGATTTGGGCCGATGGCTTGGGAAATCACAGCGATAGCCCTCTTTGTATACCGATACAACTTTAGCTTTTTTTAAACAGGATGGGTACGTCGATGTACACAAGCAATGATTATTTACGTGACACAAGGTGGAACTCAAAATATCAATGTTATCTTTCACTAAGCGAGCAGTAATACGATCTATACCACTGGCTTTGTGAGTGCATATACTGGCAACAGTGTCGTGAATTTCATCCGCGCTGATCTAGTGAAGAACAAACATATTTCACAAGGAGGTTGAAAAACATTTCACTTCTCTACGAGGGTATTTCACAGCTAAGGTTGAACCAATTTCAGTAAAGAATAAAATAATTTTATCAAGTATACGCGCATCCACTACATCAGGTCATACACACTCTGTTGGTTCCTTACCAACAACTTCTTTTACAATTTGCCAGGTTTTCTTTGAATCGTTTTGTGCTTGGAAATTTAGTCGAAAATAATATACATTTTTTGTTGCTTCATGAAATTCATGGATTGGTTTCTTAACTGTTTGAATTGCCCTAATATTATTTATTTTCTTTGTGCTCTCTCCACTTGTGGTTCTAGAACTCTTTCTTCTTCAGTAATGCAAGGATCTCTGTTGTCATCGAAGGAGTTAGCGGGGTGTTATATGAGCGTGCGGGCACGTTTCAACGACTGCATTCAATGGCATAGCGAAGAGCTTTTGTTAGGTTCTCTTATTCAGTGTTGGCGTCATCGTAATACAGTATTTTAATTTCGATAAAGAGAATGTGATTCCGTAATAAGTTGTAATTTATTTTGCTTGCATTGCTGAAAATCGTACATTCATGTTTGGAGTTTTCCTAATGGAAACAAATGTAGAAAGGTGATCTGGTATCGGTTCATTGTAAACACCAGCATTCACTTTCGATGATACCATAGTTAAGAAGTGATCAATTGTTGTTGCCGATGTACTGGTTACTCTCTTAGGGGTATGTATAAGATTGCGAAAATTGAATGAACTAACCAATTGTGTGTATTGAGTGTAACTATAGTTTTTGGTGTCTGTATTCATATTCCCAACGATGACGGCTCGGTTTTGGTACTTAGTTGAAAGACAGAAACGCATTTTTTCCATCCTATCGAGAAAATGCGCTGCGTTGGGATTCGATGGACGGTAAACCACGCTGATTATACCAAAACAGTGCAGTCTGATAAAAAGTGCTTTCAAATAGGGAGACCTGGGGTTCAGGAAAGATATAACTGTATATGCACAGCTTTTTTTACAAAAAGCGCCACTCCGCCACCACGTGAACATGTCTCGCTGATGTGATATGGTTTCGTATCCGGGAATGTTAACATTCTCTCCTTTTTTAACCATGTTTCTGTAGTTGCTAGCTCATCGAAGTGGTTTTTATGTTTAGATAAGAAAGCAAGAAGCAAATTTAGGTTTTTATTTTACTGCCAAAATTACAGTGAAATATGCTAGTGCATGTCTTATTGATCAGTCCATCTACTTCAGGTATCGTGACAGCCATTTCTACGAAAATTCTTGCGGCAGACAATCAAAAAGAGAAGCTACACTAGTTTCGCGAGATCATCTTCGCATGCAACGTGAACTACCTTCGAGCTCTCAGACTTCCTAGCAAAGATTTTTCTTTCGGAAACCCAGACGGATCTCCAGTTCTTACCTTTCTTTCTCTATATAGCCTTACCTAATACAACCTTATTTTCAACACACAGATGTTCGTTCACGAACACGTGTTGATTTGTACTGAAATCAAGAGTTGACGTGTCAAGCCTGTTATTTCTTGCTGACTTTATTATAAGATCACGTTTGAAGCGAGACAAGAACTTAACGACAATGTTTGGAACGTTGTTTGCCTTCGTCAGCACTGTGTGAACAACTTCAAAATCCTGGCGCTGACCTCAACACGCAGACAGTTGGCCATTTTTTCAACAATCTCCACTAGGTTTTCCTTTTCTACATAGGGAATGCCTTTCAGTTCAATGTTGTTTCGTCTCGAGTATTGCTGTAGATCTATAGGCTATTTTCGTGTATTTCTTCATTCTTTATTAATATCCATGTTTTCTTTATGACACTTGATGTTTCGAGTTCTGGACTCATTCAATTCCTTACGCAGCGACTTTCTTTCAGTCTTTGGTTCATCAAAGCTGTCACTCGTGAAGCTTACTGATGCCCTCATTGATCGATATGCGGGATTTAACGTCCCAAAATCACCGTATGATTATGAGAGATGCCGTAGTGGAGGGCTCCGGAAATGCCGACCACCTGGGGTTCTTTACCCTGCACCCAAATCTGCGCACAAGGGCCTACAACATTTCCGCCTCCATCGTAAATGCAGCCGCCGCAGCCGGGATCTTACAGATGCCCTGATGGATATCAAGTCCGCCTTGATAGCATTGTGCAATGATTCAATAGTGTTCACGTCTGTTTTGATAGAGAGAGAACGTCGAGAAGCTTCGTGTTCATTTTTTGCATTGTATTGCCTATTTCTTTCCCAGTACTTGGTGGTTTTTCACCTAAGGCACTGGCGAAGTTCATCAGGGCATTTATTTTTTTTTGCGGCTCACACTTTCTTCACAAATAGCAACAACCCAATGACAGTGTCATAAAACAAGTGCAAGTTCAGGGCGAATTGGCAGCCTCGAGTGCATTAGATTTATGCTGAGTTACACGAATGATCAGAATCCTACCTGCGATGTGTAGAATACATGGTTAGTCGCCCCGCAGCGGTGGTCTAGTGGCTAAGGTACTCGGCTGCTGACCCGCAGGTCGCGGGATCGAATCCCAGCTGCGGCGGCTGCATTTTCAATGTAGGTAGAAAATTTGTAGGCCCGTGTGCTCAGATTTGGGTGGACGTTAAAGAAGCCCAAGTAGTCGAAATTTCCGGAGCCCTCCACTACGGCGTCTCTCATAATCATGTGGTGGTTTCGGGACGTTAAACCCCAGATATTAAATCAATACATGGTTAGTCAGTCAACCAACGTCGGCGGCCCGATCCGCTCTGAATGATTTCTGTCCAGGGTTACCTCTTTATAGAGCTGATGGGGGCGTGCCCAGCAGCCTGCAGTGTCAATGTCGACGCCTCGTGATCCGAAGCAGTCGGCACTTGCAGGAACAGAGGCACTGGTGCGCCTGCGCGTACTACAGTTGATGGTTTTGCGTTGCCGCAAAATGACGAGCCGGGTAATCCGATGCTTGCGGTTTTTGTTCTTGTGATGTGTAGAATAAACGGTTAGTCAGTCCAACCAATGTCGGCGGCCCGATCTGCTCTGAATGAACTGAATGGACTTCAACGCAGATATAGGTTATTTATAAGGTGAACTATTGCTGTTTGCAGCGAAAATACTCTATCGAGAAAAGTATTGTTGAGGTGATCTCCACTAAAATGTGCGTGTAGTTGTTGAGGCTATCTAAGGAAACCAGCAACAATGAGACACATGTCGAAGACTATACTTCACCTCAGGCTACCCATATCAAAATGTTATCTTGTCACCGGTATAGGATGGTGGGTTCTGGGATTCGCTTTTGAGGCATATCCCACAATCTAATCATTTTAAATCCTAATTAAATATCCTACGATGACCGAAATGCGAAATGAATATTTTGTGCGTACGCTTTATGTCACTATTTTTATGTTATATGCGCAAATGCTGGGGTAACGTACGGTTGCTCCCCGATACCATATCTAGAGCTCCGCCCAGTCGCGATGTTTCACGTCCTATAGATGCGTGAAAGTTTTTCATGCCGATCACCTATGCCACCAACGCTGAGGGCGATTGCGGCGCCAGTCAAAGATAGAACGGGTGCCGAGGAGCTGCGCTCTAAAAGCAGCAATTAAGGTCACACCACACGTATCTGAAAAATGTTACCCTAAGTGTGTTGCCCTTACATGACGATAGTCATAGCACGAGAACAGAACGAATACACAGAGACAAGAAGGACACGAAGGAATCGAGCGCTAACTTCCAACTGAGCTTATTGCGCAGAGCGCGAAAATATGTAGAGGAGACAGTAAACTATGTGGCACAAAGAGCGATACATTAGTAAAAGAAAAAAAACAAAAACACAAAAAAGGCTAAGAAAAGTTTACAAGGGAACGAAGTCAAAACGTAAAAGTAATATAACTACTTGCGCGCACCTCAACCTTCGAGGCACCGTAGTTCCTTCTCGGCATCCCGGCTGCGGCGGCTGCATTTCCGATGGAGGCGGAAATGTTGTAGGCCCGTGTGCTCAGATTTGGGTGCACGTTAAAGAACCCCAGGTGGTCGAAATTTCCGGAGCCCTCCACTACGGCGTCCCTCATAATCATATAGTGGTTTTGGGACGTTAAACCCCACATATCATCAGTTCCTTCTCGGAAAGGACACGGAGGGCTTCTTAATGCATGGCACCTGTTCGCGTGACATCTGCGTGGCCTCGGCGTTGACTCGAATGCGATCATCCCGGTGCTTGTACGGCGTCACTGTGTCCTTGAAAAGGGGCACACAGTTGCACTCAGTGCAGTGCTTGATTGATTGATATGTGGGGTTTAACGTCCCAAAACCACCATATGATTATGAGAGACGCCGTAGTGGAGGGCTCCGGAAATTTCGACCATCTGGGGTTCTTTAACGTGCACCCAAATCTGAGCACACGGGCCTACAACATTTCCGCCTCCATCGGAAATGCAGCCGCCGCAGCCGGGATTCGAACCCGCGACCTGCGGGTCAGTAGCCGAGTACCTTAGCCACTAGACCACCGCGGCGGGGCACTCAGTGCAGTGCTGAGCAAGAAAATCATCATTCTCGTTTCTAACAATGTTAGAGTGTTCTCTGAGTCGATCGTTCAGACACTTAAAAATGTGGCAGCATGGGCTAGTTGGTATGGCATGACGATAGTTATAGCGCGAGAACAAAATGATGACACAGAGACAAGAAGGACACGACGTGTCTTCCGTGTCCTTCTTGTCTCTGTGTCATCGTTTTGTTCTCGCGCTATAACTATCGTTCAGACACCTTCTGGTTGTTGCGACATAACAAGCACCACTTGAAATGGGGGTCCTATAGACAACTTCCCGGAGCATGCCGCATACCTGTTTCTATGCTGAGCTTCCTTGAGCGTTTCGGTGCGCGCAAGTAGTTATATTATTTTTACTTTTCTGTTTCGTTTCCCTATAGACTTTTCTTTACCTTTTTCTGTGCTTTTTTTTGCTTATTCATGTATTGCTCTTTGTGCCACATGGTTTTTGTCGCATGGTTTACTGTCTCCTCTAGTTGTTTGCGCCCTCTGGCAATAAACTCAGTTGGAAGTTAGTGCTCGTGTCCTTCGTGCCCTTCTTGTCGCTGTGTCGTCGTTCTGTTCTCGCGCTGTAACTATCATGTCATACCAAATAGCACAAGCTGCCACACTTCTAAGTTACCTTTACAGTTTCGAAATGATATCCAGCACATTACAAGATATCTAAAAATGTAACGCGTTGACACCAACACCGCGAAACTGGCTTCTGAAGTTTGAAGTTTCAAGTTTATTATTTCAAAGTTGCATCTCATCTTTGAAAATGGCTATCTTCTTTAATCCACTTGTGGTGATGATGCGTGTCCGCTTATTCAGGATGAACCACCCCTCGCCACTTTAATGTAGTAATCATTTTGGAGCACTATGAAACGCATCCTAGGTTTGTAGAATGAATCGTATCCTTTCACGCAGACATTTATTACTTGACAATCATAGAAGTGGTGCCTCTGCAGTGCAGAACGCTTTAGATCATCCGTGTCACTTGAGTGGAGGCAAAAGGAAGAACCCTTTGTGTACCTTATATCAAATGCGGGTTTTCAGGGCTAGTTGTCAGAGACGATCACTTTCGGTGACAGTGTCGCTTTGCGTGACGTGACATCTCGCTTGTCCAATGAATGAATTGACTGTCTTGCCCGTTTCCGCTCATCCAGCCCATCAGCGCCCACTTTTATTCAGAAAAGCTGTCGTCTCAGTATCCGCCTCGTTGTGTATAAACATGGTGCTAGCTTTTCTGAGATGAGAGTTGTCATCTGAAATACCCCTCACGCAAGATTTGATATGTGTGCCATATAAAGACAACCACTGCATGCTCAACTGGACCGTTCAGAGTTATGTGATAAATCCTCTCTGAACCGAGAATATTGATATACCTTCTTGAAAAAAGTTGTACAAGCCTGCAGCGTCTTGATGTCTTTTTTATTGGCGAAATTTTATCTTCTCTGGACGTTTACACTTTTTCTAGACTAATCCTGAAATTTATCGTTGATATTTTGTCACAGGTCTGTGTCAAAAACGACTCATCGTTATTTCATCGAGTATAATTCTGTTCACCAGACCTTAAATTTGTAAGACACGATGAAAGTTTTCTGCAGACTTTTGCTTACCTGAGAAGCTGCTTTTTGCAGTGGTTTTCGAATGTCTGCCCCTATAGCACTACTCACTGAAATATTCTATAATTTCTCGATCAGACGGCGACTATATTACCTCCTTGTGCAATATCTATCACGCCCCGCCGCAATGGTCCAGTGGCTAAGGTACTCGGCTGCTGACCCGCAGGTCGCGGGATCAAATCTCGGCTGCGGCGGCTGCATTTCCGATAGAGGCGCAAATGTTGTAGGCCCGTGTTCTCAGATTTGGGTGCACGTTAAAGAACCACAGGTAGTCAAATTTCCGGGGCCCTCCACTACGGCGTCTCTCATTATCATATGGTGATTTTGGGACGTTAAACCCTACATATCAATCAGAAAATGTTTGCGCAAGAGAAATTTTGTTGCGGAGGTTGATTTACGAAACAAAAAAAAAACGTCGTAAGAAGCCATAGTTGTCGCATCGGCCGCTGCAGTAAAGCGCGCTGTGACTGCCCAGGAAGTTGTCAGCGATGGTGATGTAGTTGCTATATTTGCTTATTACCGAAAATGCTCGTAAGTGGATTTATCAAGCGAAAATTTGCGTAAACAGCGTGGCTAGGATCTCGATGCTAATTTTAGCGGCATCCCCCTATCTGCCGATTGCAGAAAGTGGAGAAAAGCGGCTGATTAATTCAAGCATTTAATCACGTCTGTTAACATAATTTATAAAAGCTGCAGTAATACTTATCAAAGATTATATTATGTCGCTCCCATGTTTTCCGTGTGCCTGCAAAATCACCGCGATTGTGCACATGTCAATTTTGGCACATCCTGCTGCCTGCCGTTCACCACAATCGTCTTTCCTTCCGGATATAACACACTTTTACAACTTAGAGGCTAAGAGATTGACATAAAGAACATTTCAAGGTAGCTACGTTACGATGAATGCCGTATTTTATGACATTACTCTCAGCAGAGCGCAAAGAGCTGAGTAACTCTCTTTGTGGCAATAAAGCTTATGAAATATCTGCAGATCTGTTTGAATTTATTAGATATATTGGTTCTTTAAGAAAGACGTACAGCAAATCCTAACACTTTGGCGTCGTCATTTGGTCACTGTAGTCATTCTATTCAAGAGCTTTTTGACACATATTTGTGCATCAAAGCGAACACTGAGAAGCACATTTATAGCGACAATGTACACCAAACTAAGAGCTTTTTTTGACTGGTTCGACGGGGTTGAAGTCTGCTCCTCCTGCACATCCTTCCCCCTCAAAATTTCTCTTGGCTTTGCCCTGCTATTTTTTTTTCTAAATGATATTGCCTGGTACATGTTTACGATGTGAACCGAAGGTTTCTTTTTCCTTACCTCACAGTAAAGAACGTAGATAGCGACGACATATACAGCAATCACCGCGAAAAGACGTTCGTTCTGGATTCGATTCATAGAGAGGACGAATTTTTGTCAGCTTAGGTTTCTGAAATATATTATTGATATCCTCTATAGCTTTCTATGGCTGATGGTTGCTACTTATGCTACTGATGGGTGCACAGCTTAGCAACGATCATTGTTGATCGCGATCAAGAAATCAGACCCGTTGTCGTTCTGTTCTCGCGATATAACTATCGTCATGTCACACCAACTAGCCCAAACTGCTACACTTCTAAATCAACCTTTCTGACGCGGAAAAGTGCTCGTGTGACACTGATGCAAGCTACTGTATGCAACCAAAAATCATAAATGTGTCATTATTGCGTTCATTTACTTTTAATATCTCAATTTATGTAATGTATACGATGCATGCACTAAATAATGTAAAATAATATGAACTATTCTATCCTCAGAATCATTTTTAGGTTGCTCTGTGTGATTATGTCTACAAAAACTTGGCCCTTTCAAAGAGTGGCAGCCCCTTGTTCGTTTAAACAGCGGTTTCACCATGTTTCCCCGGGCCACCAGTTTTGCCGTAACCTCTTCCGTCGCGTCTGTTATCATGGCCTCCTGCGTTTGGCTCAAGTCAGCGTTACTATATTTGTACAAGTTTCTTCGTTTTATAGCTATAATATAATTTTACTCTAATTATTCTGTGAGGAGAACAAGTATGATTCTATTATGGCTGTCGACACAACAGCCGCCTGTGAAGCGTATCCCTATCAACGTGGTGACATGCGGCACAACTATTCATTTGCTTTAACCACTTGCAAATAATTGAAAGGTGAAGAAATGAATGCTACTTTGTTAATACCTGTGTAACCAATTTCAACACTCGAATGCTAACCACTCAAATGTTGACCATAACCTGAATGACTTAATGTTTAAAAATTAACAGATCGAAATAACCCCCTGAAAGACTACTTCAAAGTGCTACGCTGTCGTCAGAGACACCTACAATCCCTCCTATAGATTCGGAAACGCCTTGTCACTGTTGTTTGTATGCTATAAAGGTTTCATGGAGTCTATCCTGAAGACAGCATTCAATCTGACCCATGTAGCACCTGCTGCATGTCAGTGATTGTGTACATCATGCCTTTAACACAGGTTGCATACGTCTGCCTGTGATGAGTGCGGCAGTGTTTCCTTCCTCTCATCTGATCGATGAATCTGCGTAGGCCAGAAAGTTTCGGGAGCCATAAGTACTACTTCAACTCCAGCACTTTCTCCCTGTTTTCCAGTAGAGTTTGTGAGAAACACTGTGCATGCTGTTCACGACAGCCGTCTTCTTTTCTTGCAGCCCTTCAGATGGTCTGTAGCTCTTTTCTACGCCTAGGATACCTCGCATGCCTAAGCAAATCCTCAGCTAGAGGCAACTCGTCTTGAGTTGAACCTGCAATATGAAGTCTAGACACTTACTTGGAAATTGCTTCTACCACCTTCTGTTAAAGTGATCCACACAGAGCACTCTGCAAGGCCATGTGCATGGCCGCCCTCTTGGCTCTATTTGTGTGCCCCAATGAGAAAGGCAGCAGTGGCTTCCATGGACGAAACTTATACCGCTCCTAGGTATTCTATGCAGTCACCCTTGAGGAAGAACCCAAGTCAGTTTCGAAACATAGGGTTTCTTCAAAACTTTTGGTTGGAGTCTAAATCATCTCCCAGTTTCATCTCCCTACAGAATCATCTCCCGACAGAAGTTTGTCTGGTTTTCCCCCATTCACCTCCAACCTGTGCACCATTTTCTAAAAAGCTTTGGTAAGCGCAGGGATTCGACTGTGAAACATTCGGGAATCTCATGTGTTGCCACAAGATGCTGGAGCTTGTGCTGCAAAACCTTCATACTGGTCTTGACAACCCAATTGCAGTCCACAGATTCTACCAAGCAGTAAAAACTTATCCACATAGCAGGAGATTGTACAGCACTGAAACCTAGCAATCTGTTATTATTGTTTCCTTAAATACTGGTCTAGTGCAGGTCTCTAAAAATTGATACAATGCTCGATTCAATACTAATACCCTTACCCTGCCGTCACAAATACACCTTTATGACCTAGCCAGGAAAGGTATACTCAAGTAACAGCGTGAGAATTACTTCCAAACACCTGCCAGTGACATTCAACACTTTCCAGGAAAGAATACTGCTCAAAAAAATTTGATAGCATCCTTGACACAGAGCAGTGGATCCTTTGCGCTGGCAGGCTGTTTATATTTGGTTATTCATTGGATTAATTTTTAATTACTTGAACTTGACCTATGCTGAAAGAAACAAATGTTAATAAAAGGTTGATGACTTCTAGTGCTGTAAGATCCTCCTGCTTTGCGGATGATTTTTGGTGTTTCATTAGACATAATCAATAGGCTGGGAGTAGAACGTCGTGTCCGGTTTGAAGCTTTTTTGGGATGTGATCCAACTTCTTGATATAGCGTAGCTACTTCTTGAATGAGGCACGATTAAATTCTCGAACTTAAGGTGGTTTCTCAGAGAATAACACTCATATTGGTGGTATGAACCTTGTGCTTGGAAGCCATCGCTGCTTTTGTGTCGCAGTATTCAAAAGGGGCTAAAAGGCGGAACATGCACTTGTCTTTGCAGAATGCTCAGTGGCAATCGACTCATCTCAAACAAGGTCGATGATGCATTCTCCGAGTAAACATCCCATTTTACGATTTCGGGTTTCACTCAAGATGTGTTGTTGGTGGCTGTGAGTTTGCTTACGTATGTGATGGATCCTAGGCGTGAAGAAGAGTGGCTGGCCACATCGAAGGCCCAAGAGAGGAATAAGGCAACCTTGTACATTACATACACAGTGTCTTTCGCAGACTCAAGGAGGTAGGGAGAAAGTGTTGAAGTGCAGGCAGTGTACTTTGTTTCCTGTGCAGAACCACCTCTTGAATGAACTAAAAAGGCTGTAGCTCTGATAACAGGCAGAAGTGTGACATGTTTTAAACACATGGTGAACTCAATCCTTTTACCAAGAAAAATAATCCCCTAAAATTTTCTTTTGTTCAATCGTAGCAAGGGTCTCGTTCCTGTAGACCTAATGCTTTAGTTAGTGTAGGGGTGCTTATTGTCAGCTACTAACGCGTAGAAAGATTACGTGCTACAAACCGTGCCCACTAACACTCCTAGGTTTACGTGCTCGGAAACACTCGACAATGTCGACAAGAGGACAGTCATTGCTTTAGCTGATTGATAAGAGCATCGAATGCATTACTCGAAGGTTGTAGGTTCAGTCTTTGACGGTGGAAAGTTGTGTGTTTGTCCTCCTTAATTTCTGAACAATTTTATCGTAATTGCTGTACTATAGTCAATAAGCTGCTAATAACATCTCCTATAATTTTCGTGTGCTTATTGTCTGTTTACATTGAAAGACTGTATACACATCTGCACTGCTTTGTAATAAATTTCAGTTAGAAGATGGTGCTGCATCTTTGTATCTTTTTTCCCTCCAATTGCATTTGCTCGGAGCAGCCTTTGCAGCCGAGTTAACTTGTCGGATAGATATGCAGGGGCATAGTTATTGTCTTAAAAATATCAAGTGATATATGCTGTAACAAACTAAAAGTCAACTTTACAGTGCTTGTCATACGATTACTTGCAGAACACCCCCTTGGTTTTTGTCTAAACAACCCTCTGCCTTCTACATCATAAGTTTGTGTTGGCTTCTACCACCCTTGCAAGTGCTCTCCTAGCAGACTTCTTCAAATGAAGAGGAGGTAGACTTGCGTGGGAGCACAAAGGCTAATGTACTTGCTTTGGCTGCGCATTTTTATGGGTCATGTTTATTTAGATCTCAGAGGCAATTATCGCTGCACACAGAAAGCCTTCAGTGCACGCCCATACCGTCGCCTTTCACCAATCGGATTTTCTTCACACAGCCTGACACTGTATTGATCTGCCCACCAAAGTTGCTACCATCATCGACACCCAAGCATTCAAGCGGCTTATCGAAACCATCCCATCTTAACTACCCTTATATGATAACCTTTATATACCTCCTATTCCCTTATGTAATATCCCAACTGGTACCTTTGAGGTAATAAAATGAAATAATGAACGATGACGCAAACGAATGAAGGCCGTTTTGATTCCCCAGTTCTAAACTCTGTATTAGGTCGCGCTGGTCTATTTAAGAATGAGAAGTGCTTGTGTACAATTACGTGGAACTACTGAGTGCGTTTTTCAGATCATGACCTTCTCTTTCTGCAGGAGTGGTAGGCGCTAAAGCAAATAAACTCAAATCAAACAAACCACAATTCAGAAAGAATATAGTTATTCGGCTTTTAGTGTTGGGGCCCTCTAACACTTCTCACAACCTTTTAGTTTCACGTGTTTTTTTAGCTGGTTGCCTACACTGAAGGCTTAAGGGATAAGTGCCGCAAGAACAGCAACAATACCGGCACGCAGTGCAAAGGTATTCAGCTAAGAGATATGAAAATACAATGAAATTGATGCTTAACCTCCACTCAATTGTGCAGCCTCCACTGACCGTGTTTCCTTCGCCCTGTACCCTCGAAAGGATGCCTAACGAAATGAACTGCAAGCCCTACCTTGCAGGAACGTTGCATGACATATCGCCTGTTATCTCCAACGTATTAAGGACGCTGTTGAGTTTGTAACAAATACTGTGGTGCTTGAAGAAGAGATGTCACGTTCGAAACGGGGCAGCTCTTGAATGGTTCTATATTGATTTGTAGCTTTACTGATCTTTTGCTTTGAAATGGCGTCTGTATATCAACGCTGTTTTATTTTTTTATTTTAGTTTTTTCTTTCAACCATGCCTGGAGCATCCCGGTGCATTTCCTCCAACAGCGTAACATTTAGCGCTTTGTTTGACCAGCTTTGCCGCTTTCAAGCAGAAAAATTCGAAGAGCTTTATTTTATTCTGCATTCAGTGAAAAACCATGCCAAAAAAGAAATGCGATAGTATTCCCTACTTTCATGCAATTCCACTTTAACCATTCAGGTTACAATTTTCCAATGACAGGTCAGCGCTTTCCACTATCATTTTCGCTCGCAATAGTTTTGGCGAGCACCATTATGAGTTATGCTGTCAGCAATGATACCTTCAAGCGTTCGAGGGCCTCTTCAGGTAAACGGTTCGGGGCAACGGCACTAAAACTCTCTATATATTCTCACACTGGCAATAGTTCTACAAGCCTATAAGGTCCCCTAATAAAATAGCCTGTAATGATTGTTTTGAGACAGTTTTTGAAACTGGTTCAGTTATACGTACCTTGTACGAGTTTTCGCGTAAATGGGTTAACAGTAGTAACATGCATACTTACCTACGCACTAGGGTCGTCTTATACGAGGATGCATGCACATTCAAACGCTATAAACGAACGCCTACAATTAGACAACAAGAAAATACGTATGTCTCTTGCTGCGACAATACACCGCAGTACTTCAGAAGCATGTTCTTGTTTCAGAAAGCATCCACACACGTGTCATTGCAACATTTCTATCTTAGACGCTTCAGAACACATTTACTTCATTGGATTCACATTTTAATATTACCCCTCGGCAAAGGTGACGTCATACAATGCCAGCTAGCACAGAGAACTCACGGAGCTCGGTCATGTTCGCCCAATAACATGCTTTTGCCGCATATTGTTACGCCTTCGAGTCCACACCGAACGTCGATGGCTCTGCAAAAGGCAATCTGTGTCAAGGCCAGCGATCGAGCCCACCTGACGCGATACTCTCAACGACGTTATCAAGCGGCGGCGCCGGTCTGCCACCTGCCACGCAACGCACCGCGAGATCCCTCAGCCCGCGAGCCCGCTGAAGCTATCGGTGCCTTCCAGTTTGGCGAGTCTTGCGTAATGTGTGGCAACATTCCTCATCCTTGGTGCAACCACGCGTAGCGGCGGGCCCCATTGGAGGATTCCGACATCATGGCCAGCGGCGCTTCTGGTTGGACATTTGGTTACTCAAAGGATCCACCACCCGGTGCCTATAAAAAAACCCTGCGGCGCATCGTCAGCAGTAGATCCATATGTCAGTGAATCTTCACGTTGCTTCGAGCCCCTTTCGCTGTCGGTGCACCCAGTGGCCTTAGCAGCAGCGAGTTCCGTGGCGCCCATTGTAACCTCGTCGACGGTGAGGCTTCGAAACAGTGGTTGGCAGCTGCGGGATCGGCGTCAGCGACATAAATGCGGTGAGTGCCTGATGTTTTCCCCTCAGTTGACCAGACCACTCTAGCACAGGTTAAAGTAGTTTAGAAAAGGGCTGTGCCAAGCATTAGAGCTAGCTTTGATCGTCTCAAGCCAAGTCGAAGCGCTTTGAAACCAAACTTAAAGCGGAGGGTGTAAACACGGCAGTGTTGAAAATTGCTTGTGCGTCTTGGTAGTAGACTTATAGTGGGTACGGCAAGTAGATGTTTAACAGGGGTAAACATCAAGAGGCTAGTGTGAACGATGTACAAACTCAAATTGAAGGAACTCATCAAAATTTGTGAGGAACTCGGCACTATTTTGCACCGTGCGAAACGAAAGCAAGCGATCCTTGATTTTATGATGGATGAAGGAGTGTCGGCTGAGGAAGTCGATGAGGCCTGGGTGGATATCAAAGCACGCTGCGAGGAGGCTGAAAGACGAGAAGTAGAAGTTCGCGAACGTGAAGAAGCTGAAACGCGCGAACGTCGCGAGCGTGAGGTGGCCTAGAGACAGGAGCGCCTCGATTTCAAACGAATAGAATTGACAATCCTACAGTGTTTGCAGGTGCCTAGCGTAGCTTCTCCGACAGTTCAGGTCGGTGGTTATAGAATTCGAGACCAACTTCTGCCGTTCGTAGTAGGCGAGGACATGGCGAAGTATCTCATCAAGTTTGAACACGTCTGTGAGCGAAATGCTTTGGAGCGGACTCTTTGGGCGCAGAACCTGTTAGCTCTTCTTTCCGGCGAAGTGTTCGACGTGATAACGTGCTTGTCGAGGGAAGCGTTTGAGAGCTATGACGAGGTTAAGGAAGTGCTCTTGAGACGTTATAATTTGTCACCCGAGGCTTTCAGGCAAAGGTTGCGGTATGGTAGAAAGGGGAATGAGTCACACGTTCACTTCGCGTTTCGTCTTAAAGCCGACTTAACTGAATGGCTCAAGGGCGAAGGTGTTTATGACGACCGCGATAAAGTTGTAGAATGCATTGTATTGGAGAAATTCAACCGCTGCATCAAGGAGGCTGTGAAGCTTTGGCTGCAGGACAAGCTTGGCAAACTAAAGCTAAACAAGGCAGCACAGTTAGCTGAGGAGTGTGATACTCGCCGAAAGTTGCATAGCAGGGCAGTGTGCGTTGAAAAGGATGAAAGGAAAGAGCGCTTTTTAAAGAGACCTGATCAACGGAAACCCGCTTCACAACGTAATTTCAAGATGGACCCGTCTCTTACGAAGGACACTGTAGGGGAAGGGCGAACGGAAGCGGAGAAATCTAGCGAGGTTACCTAAACAACTCACTAATACCACACGGGCGTTTGAACCACGGAAGCCGATAATCTACTACAACTGCAAAACGTAAGGTCACATCGCGATAAACTATAAGCAAAAGTTTGCTTTCGTAACTATTCGAGAATTGGAAAACAAACAGAAGCCGCTAATCTGCTACAACTGTAAAAAGGAAGGGCACATCGCGATAAACTGTAAGCAAAAGTTTGCTTTTGCAACTATCCGAGAATCGGAAAACAAACGGAAGCCGCTAATCTGCTACAACTGCAAAAAGAAAGGGCACATCGCGATAAACTGTAAGGAAAAGTTTCCTTTTGCAACTATCCGAAAATCGGAAAACATGCGGTTGTTAGAGCTGTATCTCCAAGACATTAGTGTGAAATGTGTCGAGCACTTCGAGATTCAGCGGCAACCATGGACGTTGTCCATCCTTCGTTGGTGTCTCCGGATGACTTTACAGGAGAATGCGCGTGGATCAAACAAGTCGCCGAGGAGCAGAGTGCTTGCTTTTCTATCGCTACAGTTGTCATTGAAGGCCTGTTCGGTAAGTTTCGCACCGAAGCGGCTGTGTCTGCCGCGCTTCCCAAACGTTTTCCTTATCCATTTTCTAATAACTCAGAGCAGCTTCTCAAAGAGCGGGTAAATCGTTCGTCTCCAACTTAGCTTACATGGCCCTCACGTGATCACCAGGGCGGAAGATTTCGCAGGAGCTTGATCATGTTCAATTTGGTGAAGCACCAAGCTCAAAAACTGCTCATCTGTGTGACCTTGGCTGCGAGTCGACCGAACCTCAGACAAATAAAAAAAAATTCTTCGTGTGAGTCACTCGAGCGGCCCGTCGCCGAAGTGACTGGCACGGTCTGTGTCGGCAGAGGAGACGACATGGCGCCATTGAGTCAGAGCGAGAGGTGCGCAACGCTCTGGCCTGTAGAGGAAAGTTGGAGTGAGCAGTCAAAGGTTGATCGAGAAACGCTCATTTGAGAGCCGCGTGAGGACCTCTCGATCAAAGCGCTAATGGAAAGCGTAAACATGGAGAAAAAAGAAAAAGAATGTTTCCTTTTCTGAAAAAGCATGGCTCCTGTATCGGAGTAACACAAATGCGCAAGGTCGCAAGTATGAGCAGCTCTTGGTGCCACAAAATTATTGTCGCCAACTATTGGAACTGGCACATAAAAACGTGTGGGCAGGGCATCTCGGCATAAAAAAAGACCAAGGCTAGAGTTTCCCTTGAGTTTTATTGACCGAAATTCTGGAAGGATATCGAAGACTTTGTACGCTCATTTGACACTTGTCAGAGAACAGTAAATCCACGGACAAGTGGAAGGCACCCATGAAGCTTGCACCAATTATCGCAGAACCTTTTCGGCGCCTGGTAGTTGATATCGCTGGGCCATTGCCAGAGTCAATTCAAGGTTGTCGGTGCATCCTGGCGGCCCTGTGTGTAGCCACAATATTTTCTGAAGCGATACCACATAAGGAGCTCAATTCCCCTTATGTCGTGGATGCACTGCTACCTATATTTGCACGCGTTGGATTTCCTTCTGTAATTCACTGCGACAATGGTAGTGTCTTCGCCAGCTGCCTTACCTCTATCTTTTTGGATAAATGTGGAATAAAAGCAGTGCACAGCTCGATTCATCACCCGCCATCTAATCCGGTGGAGCGTATGCTTACCGTTCTGAAACGGATACTGAGAGCTCTTTGCTACGAGCAAAAATGCGACTGGGAAGCCCGTATTCCTCCCACTATGTTCTCTTTGAGATCAGCTCTTCATGAGAGCACTGGTTTCAGTCCTGCAGAGCGTGTGTATGGCAGGAGTTTGAGAACACCATTGCGAATGCTACGCGAGTCCTGGGATGGATTCGATGAAGACCCTAATGTAGTTGCGTATGCTCTAGACCTCCTTCAGAGGCTTGGACAAACGAAAGTTCTTGTGGAAAGCCACATGAAGGTTGCACAAGTGTTGTCGAAGGTGTACTACGAAAAATTGGCGAAGAAGCGCGCTTTTGAAGTAGGTAATCAGGTAATGCTGTTACAGCCACCCAAAAAGAACAAGCTTGAGGTTCATTAGGAAGGGCCCGCCAAAGTATTACCGAAGCTTTCTGATACTATGTAGTGAAATTGGGAAGGCGGCCATACCTTCAACATCACCTTCAAACCATGCCTTCAACGTCAAGCGGTCGTAAATCTGCTGTTGAATGCTTCAGAGGAAGAGGGAGCAAAATTTTGATTTCTAGTTATGTAATCAAAGGGGGATCGAAACTGATCTTGCAGCAGTTGAACCACAGCCTAGGTTAAGTGAAGTTCAGAAAGAGGACCTGAGAAGGATTGTTTCCGAGTTTGAAGACGTGTTTTCGGGCCGTCTCGGAAACACGACGGGGGTTGAACATGATATCGAGCTACCTTGTGAGGAGCCAATTCGTAGCAAGCCGTATCGTTGTTGCCCTGTGAAAAAGCAGATCATGAAAGAGGACATCGCTAAAATGCTGGAGTTAGGAGTCATAGTACCGGGCGAGAGTGGCTATACATTCTCATTATTGGTTCAAATGCACGGAAAAGATCCGAAGCCATGCATTGGTTATCGGTGTCTTAACTCTATAGCTCGAGACCAAACTTACCCGATACCAAACCTAGAGGAAAGGGTAGAACCTGTGTCACAGTCCAGCTATATTTCCACGTTAGACCTCGTGCGAGGGTATTGCTAAGTCCCCTTATGGAGTGTGCTAGCCGCTATGCCACATTCGTTTCTCCATTTGGATCGTATCGTCCACTTAAGCTGACCTTTGGATTGAAAAATGCGCCCTTTTGTTTTTCAGGCTTTATGGACCCCGTTCTTAAAGGCCTCTCTGAGTTTGCTCTGCCGTATCTTGACGATGTCGCCATCTTCTCAAACAGCTGGGAAGAAGATGCCGAGCATTTACGCGTCGGGCTGAAAAGGTTGAAAGACACTGGTCTTACCGTGAAACCTATTGAATGTCACCCAGGGTGCGGCGAGGTGTTTTACCAAGGACACGTTTTGAGGCGTGGCCGGTGAAGAGCTTCAGAAATTAAGGTAACCCCCGTCGTAAACTATCCAAGACCAACCACAAAATTTGAGATAAGGGCATTCTTGGGGTTAGCTGGACACTATGAGCATTACGCGCAAACCTACTTTAGCATTGCCAGCCCTCTAACTGACGCACTTCGAAAGTCCGAGCCAGTTAAAGTAGTATGGGACTCAGAAGAGGAGAATGCGTTTTGCCAGCTAAAACAGGCCCTAAGCGAAAAGCCTGCTCTCATGGCACCCGATTTCTCCAAGAGATTTGTGATTCAATGCGACACCAGTAATCTCGGCATGGAAGCTATAATGTGCCAGGAAGACAGTACTGGTAACGAAAGGCCATTTTTGTATTTAAGTCAATACTTCGGAGGCAGGGAAAAGGCATACAGTACCTTTGCAAAGGAATGCGCTCGCCTCGTCTGGGCCGTTCAAAAGCTAGCCTGGTATGTCTCTGGTTCAAGGTTTGTGGTCAAAACAGACCAGTGTCCTCTAACTTGGTTAATTAACATGTCGCCTAAAAGTGGCCGGTTACTGAGGCCGTGGCTTGGTACGCAGAGGCAGCAGTGGCTTGGTACGGCTGCCTGTCGGCGGCGGTTTTCTTTAGGAAGTTTCATTATCAAAATAGCCAAACTTTGGTGGGTCGCAAGCCCAGCGCTGTGCTGCGCGCACTAAAACCAACAAAGACAAGCAACCCTGAGTACCACCTCAGCGTGGCAGTGCCGCGCCAGCGGGAACCACTACACGAGAACCGTGGGGCGAGGTGGGCTACCCGCTGTTCCCTCCCTCTTAGCCGTGTGAGCATCCGACTCCACTCACACGTTGCCTGTGGCGGACCTCTAGGAGGTGGGGAGGGCATGATCCGAGGTCCCGGCTCCAACTAAGCTGGATTACGTGGGCGCGCCACCACCCATACTGTCCAGGCACCTGGATCATGGAATGGACCAGAAAATTATCTGCTAGGTGTGCAAGGACCGACTCCTTATCAGCTGCATCCACATACGCTGGATTACAGACGGACGAAAGCACCTCCTGCCAAAGCTGCCTAGTCTGTCATGTCCTGTCTCAAGGAATGCGTTCCTAATGCCAGCGCCTCTGAGTCGTCAGATTACAGGAGCTTACCAATTTCCCAGCCATTCCGGCATTGTTCTGTTCGCAAATCCATCTATGGTGTTAGCCTTCCTTGGAAACACCCTTTGGCAGAGTAGACCGGTGTCCACTCGTGTGAACTTCATTCTGTAAGGCACCTCGCCCCCAGACGCTGGGTTACAGAGGCTCGCCACCACCTCCGTCGTGGTTATAACCGGGTACCCATCAAAAGAACACACCCGCCACTATCCAATACCAACCACGAAATCTGAGATAAGGGAATTCTTGGGGCAAGCTGGATACTATCAGCATTACGCGCTATCCTACTTTAGCATTGCCAGCCCTCTAACTGAAGCACTTCGAAAGTCCGAGCCAGTTAAAGTAGTATGGGACTCAGAAAAGGAGAATGCGTTTTGCCAGCTGAAACAGGACCTAAGAGCTGCTTTCATGGCACCCAATTTCTCTAAGAGATTTGTGATTCAATGCGACGCGAGTGATCTCGGCATGGAAGCTATAATATGCCAGGAAGACAGTACTGGTAACGAAAGGCCAGTTTTGTATTTAAGTCAATAATTCAGAGGCAGGGAAAAGGCATACAGTACCTCTGCAAAGGAATGTGCTTGCCTCGTGTGGGCCGTTCAAAAGCTAGCCTGTTATGTTTCCGGTTCCAGGTATGTGGTCGAAACGGACCAGTGTCCTCTAACTTGGTTAATTAACATGTCGCCTAAAAGTGGCCGGTTATTGAGGCCGAGAATGATACTCCAACAGCACAACTTTGACGTTCGCTACAAAAAAGGAAAGCTAAACTCTAATACGGACGCATTGAACCGTGCGTTTTAGTTAGTACCTTTTACACCTTTCGGTTTCTCTCTGGTGGTTCGGGGCAAAATTTTGTCCTCATCAGGGCCTTGGCTGAGCGCTCTCGTCCAGAGTGATCTCAAGGGGCCAACATTTGTTGTATTCTATTTCATTACGTTGTTGTGCGTGTAAAAATTTGAGTTCTCATTTTAAGAGTCTTGTTTCCCACATGTGCCTCTTGATGTAAAGGGAACGAAATTCTAATATACACGTAGCTAGGTATATGTTGTACTATACTTTGGTGTTCTGTCGTGTGACCGAGGGGACTTTCTTGTGTCGTGTGTTGTCTGTTTTCAAACCGTTTTTGACAAATTGCAGAACCACCGACAAGTGCTGAGACTAAAAATTGTCAGAAGAGACGAGCGAAGCTGACCGGCAAGTTGTGGCGACAAGCAAGTGGAGCAGGATTCTCCCCATGGCCCTGAGGTGAACCTGGAGGAACCTGGGGAACGAGCGCGCCCAACATTCGAGCCACGTGGAAGCAGCTCGTCTATCCAGCGTATTGTCTGGCGGTGGGGGAGCTGTTACGCCTGCAAGTCCACACCGAACGTCAATGCCTCTGCAAAAGGCAATCTGTGTCAAGGCCAGCAATCGAGCCCGCCTGACGCGATCATCTCAACGACGTCATCAAGCGGCGGCGCCGGTCTGTCACGCTACGCACCTCGAGCTCCCTCAGCCCGCGAGCTGGTTGAAGTTATCAGCACCTTCCAGTCTGGCGAGTATTACGCAATGCGTGGCAAGAACCCTCGTCCTTGGTGCAACCACGCGCAGCGGTGGGCCCCATTGAAGGATTCCGACATCACGGCCAGCGGCGCTCCTGGTTGGACATTTGGTTACTCAAAGGATCCACCCAGTGCCTACAAAAAAAAAGCCCTGCGGCGCGTCGCCAGCAGTAGACCTATATGTCAGAGAAGACATTTCGGCTCTTCGAGTGCCTAAGCTGTCGGCCCCAGTGCCGAATTTGTAACGCCTCTATTTATTATCTGTACATAAACCTTGCCTTAACTCAGCGTCGTCTCGTCCACTCTGCGGACGCGACGATGGTGCTCTGCGCAGAAGCAGTCGCAAGCTCAGTAACACACGCTACCAAACGGCTGGTGACTGTGTCGATGAAGTTAGGAGCAGTGGTGCCTTCTGTACCGTGTTGGCATCTCGTCTTCGTAACAATGTATACTTCCTCTGAGCGTGGCACCATGCTCAGTGGCAGGGGCTTCTGAACAGGGGGTAGGGGGGTCAGTGAGGCCGTCACCCTCACAGTTTAGAAACCTAGGGGGGGCACCAACAGCTGCTGCAAGCTCTTTTCCTCGTTTTCTCGCCAGAGCAATAACAGGTATATATAATAACGCCCCTATATGTACCTATAAATACATATATGTCTGCCCACAAAAGGCACCCCCACACTTCAGATATACTTCGCGAGCCCCTCCTCAGTGGAGTGCGAGCTTGCACAGTAGCAACATTAACGTGCGTTGTGAGCAAACGATATTGAAAAATAATACTCCATCTCCTGGTAAAGGGATGCATGTGTGGACGCAAAGCAGTGTGTAGTTGGTGAACGGCACCACAGGAACTTGTCTACGTTGCGTTAAGCAGGTGCATCACCATTCAGAACCTCTACTGGCAAACGCTGCCGGTGTCCGTAGCTTGATGCCTGTGACCACTGCCATGAACGCTGCCAGTGATCATGACTATAGCACTACTAAACAGCCGGTCTCTCAATGCACATGGCAGACACATTGAACGAGATCTCGTACTAACCCAAGCAGACGTGCTTCGTCAGCTGGAAACGGGGAACGCCACAATACCGATGATTAGTGCCGATGTTACAAAGAAAGCATACGCGCTCTTTCTCATGACAACGCGCAATGCATTTCCATAGGGAGCTATGAGAGGAGAGAGGGAGGATGCGTATGCGCAGTGGAGATGTGGACGCCGCACTGCTGAGCGAGCATTTCGTTACCTTCGCCAGCGACTTGTGAGAGGAAGTGGGGAGCGTAAAAGAGGAATGGAAGGAAGAGGAAACGCGCATACGCGCATGTACAGTAAGGGTGGTCACGCCACACACTGGACTTAACACTGCCATAAGCTGCTTGGAATCTGAAAAGTAGTGAGGGGAGAAAATAATGAATTATACGACGGGTGTTGACGTAGCTCCTCTACCCTGTATCATCCCTTGCAGCACGCTAATGGGGAAAAAAGAGGAGAAAAGCGCTGAAATCACGCGACAGAATCCCGTAACTCTATTCGTACACGACAAATTCGCAAAACATTTTCCGGCTACAGTTTGTGAGGTAATGAACTTCAATAATGAGGCAAATTTATAATATTTGGACAACTGTTTGGCGGCTGCTTTAATGAGAGTGTATCGTTTTTCACGACCAGGCAACATTTCCTATAGTTCATATTTATTTCACCGACGTGCGCATTGAAACGATGTCCATGTAATGAGAGTGGAACAGGGATCAGGCACATTCGTTCGTTCTTGCCGCATTCATGATAGCGGAGTGGGACGCCAGTTTTTACTCGCCCCCTTTTTCTCTCTCATGTCCGCCGCTCTTTTCAGAGCAAGCAGGATAGCACACTGCTTTGATGATAGACCGCGTGACCAGGCTTCGGAGCTGAGACAAAGAAAGGGGAAGTTCCTGTCGCGTGTTCAGAGTACTTGTCTGGGCTTGCGCTAACTAAGCGAAATGAAGCCGCGGTTTTCATCAGGGTTTCAACGATCCGAAAGCAATGACACTTAATGCAGAACATGAGGAGGACGCGCGCGTCGCGCGTGGCCAGGCGGATATACGTCTAGGTGGCTCTGCCTAAGAGTTTCCTGTATGCCACTTAGCAGAGAGCGTTTTTGAGAGGCCTTTTAGAGCAGCCTAATTAGGCTTCTTGAATAAAGGACCCTGCCTTGTGTCTTAACGTCGGCGGATCAAAATGACAGTTATCTCAAGGAGTCAATGAAATGGCGTCACTGCTGCTATGTTCCAAAAGTTTCAAAAGTTCCAAATACGTTTCAAAAGTTAAGGAAAGAGCACTTTAAATATATCTGAAAGAAATAATTAAGGTATTTTCTTTCTGTATTAAAACAGCTATAGGGTGTTCTTCACAGAACTGCCAGACAACAACAAAAACTAGAACACTCAAGAGAAAACTCAAGCTTTCTAGACAATGAAGTAGGAAGAGTTGCGTAGGAAGCCAAACACAGTACGTGCTTTATTATCCTAATAAACTGCCTAAATAGGATCATTAAACTATTTATCAGTGATCTGAGATGGCTGCAAACTACTGCAGCTACAACGTATCAATTGAAGGTTTGTAGCTGCAGAGGAGGTGATTTTACATTGATGCACTAACACTAGGCTCTCAGAAACACCAAAGTTTATTTTTTCTGCAAATATTCAAATAATTTACGTGACCCAGCTTTCGCGTATCAACAGGCTCTCTGAAAAAAGTCAGCAGAATCTTTTAGAGATGATTAGCACAAGCGATACATTTGTGCTCACTGCATTCCAGTCTTTTCCTTTTTGTCGTCAAGTGAAGCCTAAAAAACAAAAAAAAGATATTGGGAGGAAGACATCACAACTTAGGTCTATATTTTCAAGCTTGGTCAAGGGTTACCAACAGACGTCTGAGATTTGCGAGTTGAATGTGACAGTGAATTTTAAAAAAACTTCTTGCACTTTTGAGAATCGACCAAAAAAACAGGACATACGAACATTCGAGAAGATTAGGATGTAGTATTCTGTAAGTGATCCGAAACCACAAATTACAAGTATAATAAAACTCACGGTTTTGTTCTGTTTCAATTAACTGTTATTCCTCTTATTTATTGAAGAACTAACATTGCACAGCACTTTAAGTTGTATGTGCTCATTACTGTTACTTTATGCGTCGGTTTTCTGTCATTCTGTTTAATTACTATTTGGAATTTGCTGGCCCAACTTTGTATAAACTGCTCATGTGAACATACTGCAACCTAATCCCTTTTAGAATGCCTCCAATAAGGTATACCAGTTGAAGTTATAAATAATTAGTTAATAAAAATTATTACTAGGATAGTTATTATATAGTAACAGTTGGTTATTTTAATAAAAAAAATTTGCAAATTTTGACTACTGGGGCTCTTTACCGTGCACATAGATCTAAGCACACGCTTTCTTTTTACGTTTATTCATTACAAATGCAGTTACTATGTGACGGAGAGGATATAATAAATAATCACAGCATACACGACAAGTATGTCATAACGTGCAATTGATGTTTGTCATGCACTCATGTCATGCTGTGCCACATTGATAGATAGGTAGATAGATAGATAGCTAGATAGATAGATAGATAGATAGATAGATAGATAGATAGATAGATAGATAGATAGATAGATAGATAGATAGATAGATAGATAGATAGATAGATAGATAGATAGATAGATAGATAGATAGATAGATAGATAGATAGATAGATAGATAGATAGATAGATAGATAGAGAGAGAGAGAGACAGGCAGACGGACAGACAGACAGGCAGACAGACAGGCAGACAGAAGAATAAAAGTGCCCTAGCTTGCCAAGAAATGCTTTGATTTATTTGTAGAAGGTATGTCGAATGGCATCGACCATGTAGTGCCTCTGTAGAAAACTGCGAGCTGTAACCAATGTTTTTGATGAATGCGATATATCGAAGTGTCTTTACCTCTCAGGTTAGTGCGAAAATTGCGCGAGCTCTCCTAAGAAGCACCCAGGACTCCTATCTACTCATTGTCATAATAACTATCAGTCTCCTCTTGATTCGGGTTTTACTGACGCCTACTCCGACGTTCGCGTTCCGAAGCAAAGTTATTCATACACCATTTCAATATTGAGTGATATCGAAGGTGCATATTTCGTAAGGGGGTGCCTGGACATACCCCTAGCGAACTCCTGCAAATAATTCATGGATAAATAATCCGATGTTCAAATGGAAACCGGTATCGCTGTGGACTACTCTATAATGAAGGAGGTTAAGAGTGTTTTTAAAAGATAAATCGCTTTTCAGAATAATGACCTAACTTATGAGAGCGCCCCTAACCACTCCTTATACGAAGATATTATATCAAAACGCCCACCAAGAGCACAGTTACGTTTAATAGTGGTATAAAAAGCATTGACAAAAAGGTTGGTAGAGATAAGTTTTGGCTAAGAGACTTATGAGTCGACTCATTCGGAGTTACTCGGGCTCAGATAGCCGCCAGTATCAGTATGAGTGAGTACAGATCAGTGATGAGATTGAAAGTGCGCGTGTGCGACTTTTCTAGCTCGGCCGTGGACAGACAGAGGGCTTTCATCTAAAGGCTGGTGCACACCGGCGACTAACAGCGGTCGCGCGATCATTTGCGACTGGTCGCAAACAGTCGCGAACGGTCGCAAACGGTCGCAAAGTGACTGCTTTGGCTGGTCGCTTCCTGACCGATTTTTCAGTCGCGCGACTGCACTCGCAAAGCTGCTGGAACCAATCAGCGATGCTCAATTTTGTTTTTCAGTTTTTTCATTGCGCTGGCTTCCTGCCTCCAGATACAAACGAGTGCGTTCCTCTGGGTCTGTGGCACCATGGCCGGCATGAAATACTTGGCTTGGAGATGGCGGAGCGCAGCAGCTCGAGCAAAGTGTCAAATTGACGTGGCGGCATTCGCAAGAAGCTAACCACCGTCAAAAAAAGGAAAAATAAATTGTGCACTATCTTTTCCCCGTATTCAGATACGCTTTTTGTCTTGAACTTGACTTGTCAGCGCCTTCGATGCTGCGCGTTTGGAACGCGTTTGTGCTTCATGCCTTGACAACGACTTGAGACACCGCGTTCGAGACGTGTTTGTGCTGAATTGTAGGCTGCGGCAAGTCAAATTAAATTCAAGGACCGTTTCTGAATACGTACGACTCTAGGAAATACTCCTCATCGTCTCAGCGCAGCTCGGGAGGCAGGCGGCTTGCATGGCCGGCCACCTCCTGCGACCAAAAGTACGGTCACACCCACTACCGGCTTTTTTTCTTTGGAGGCATCTGTGATACCAGCGCTGACACAATGGCACAGCGCACGAGCACCATGACAGTGTCTTGTTCTTCGCTTGAATCGAACTTGACGCTGTTGGGAACGCTGTGCGAGAATGGACGAAAACAATAAATGCGACGCGCTCAGTTTGCTCCACTCACTCAGCTGGTGGCGATCAGCTGATTGGATTGGATAAACTTTTATTTGGTCCTCCAATCGGCGCCGGTATCCAGAGTTCTCGCTGATAACGGGATCCGGGAGCGACTCTGTGCTTTTGCGAATTCAGGTCGCTCGCATGCAGCCTCTGCCGGTGTGAACATCAGTCGCTTTTGGTCGCCAGTCGCGAATGGTCGCGCGACCGCTGCTAGTCACCGGCGTGCACCAGCCTTAACACGCAATCGTCCGCAGTTGCCTTCTGACGAAATAAAGCTTTACCATCTATCCACAAAAGTCTAGATGAGTCCAGTCAAAGAAAAGTTTTTTGAGGGTGAGTCCTAGGGACTCCGGCTCATTAAACATTCGGTGAATTTGAGCCCATGTAAGTTCGAAGTGCAACATACACTTCATGAGGAAGTGTAAATGAGAGCTGCGAAATTTTTGCTGACCTCAGCCTCAGCCTGTTTATTTATTTATTTATTTATTTATTTATTTATTTATGACATATTGCAGGCCCAAGTAAGGGGTGAAGCTAGAGGGGCATAGAAAAAACTAAGTACAAATTATAAAGAAAGGGCAGCAACAGTTATCTATGAAAAGAAACAAGAAGGGCTGTACAAAAGTTGGCATACAAACAAAAGCATATAAACTTCTATGCAATGAAAAAGGAAGAAAAAAACAATAAAAAACAGACGCAACACATTTATTGGTTGCGGAACGGCGTTGAAATTGAACAGATTCTCAAAAGTTGTTCAAGCGCGTTATTTTTTGCGAAAAAAATAAATACTTATAGAAATTAGTTTTATTGTTATAAGGCGGGAAGAATTCGGCATGGCGATGCCTTAGACGTGCTTCACGTGGATTTATAAAAGGCTGTGGGTTAAGGGATATATGGTTAATTTTCAGTAACCACATGAATTTAAGTCTGGGAATTTTCCGCCATAGTTGGAACATTCAAATGCTATTAGGTAGCATTAAAGTTGTTGGGGAGTCACTTGAACGGTATCTGTAAAAAATGAATCTAACGTTCTTGCGTTGTGTCATTTCTAATGCGTCAGTGTTACGTTTGATGTAAGGAAGCCACACAATGCATGTATATTCCAATTTTGGACAAATAAGCGAGTTGTAATCTGTTGGATTAGGGTTGCGGGAAGCCTGTTTTGTTTATGCCTTACAAAGCGAAACTTACGAAAAGCTGACTTAGAGATGTTTGAAACATGCGTATTGCAGGATAACTTGTTAGGTATAGTAACACCATGGTACTTATATTCAGTAACTGCTGTCAGAGGTTTGGAAACGATGTTATAGAAAAAGAATGATATTTTAACTTTTAGTGACTTGCATGAAGACTGAATTTTTTGCGTTTATTTCATTATCTGTTTGCGACACCAAGACACTGTGTTTTGAACCTTAGAACTGAGTGCCACTTGGTTGTCTCTCCCAGTTATTTTATTTAACACCACACAACCATCGGCGAACAATATGATATGTACAGGCTCTATAATTATGTTGTTACGTCATTAGCGTAAAATGAAATAGCAAGGGCCCTCATATACTGCCCTGTAGGACACGTGAAAAACTGTCAGGAATAACAAAATGCTTACGGTTAGCTAGATAGGTACTAATCCTGATATTCATATATGATGCGACCTTTATTATTTTGAGTTTTTTATAGTTATACTGTGAAACAAGATAAAACTTTTTCCAAAATCTAGAAAACTACATCAATTTACTAAGCTTTGTCATGGACAGGTGCAAACTTGTGAATGGTAGTAGTTAGTTACGTAATCGTAGAAAAGCCTGTACGAAAGCCATGCCGGTAGCCAGAAAAAATGTTTCATCAAAGAGGAATTTGTTGAACTTGTTGGCTATATATAGTTCAAGTAGCTTGCATGAAAACCTTGTTAGTGAAATGGGACGATACTTTGTTAAAAGTGTTGCATTTTCTTTATTTGGCACATGAACGACATAAGCTCTCAACCAGTAGTTAGGAAGAACTTCTGAAGATAAATGTTCATGAAAAATGACAGCTAGAAAATGGGACAACTTTTCTGCATGTCTGTGCAGAAAATCTTTTTATCATGTCTGTAGTTGTCTTTATCTTGCCTGTATATGTCTTTTTCCGCTAGAATAAGAAAGAAAAAGGAGAGGCAAAAAGTATGCAGGTACACCAGTTCAGAATAACTGGTACCTTACCCTATGCATGGTAAAGAATGACACATAATGAAAGGTTAAGGTTTAAATAGAGACAGGAAGCACATACACAGCTTACAAGCTTGACTCGGCGACTAACGCAGTGAGTAACTCAGTCACTAGGTCACTCAGTCACTGGGATCATGACAGTCGCTCTTGTACGGTGCGAGGCATCACTTGAAGTTTACGGCCGCTTGTGCAAGTACGTTGTCTCAAAAAAGCGGAAGATTTCTTGAACTAGCATAATCGTGAAGCAGCATAAACAGTTGTATACGCCTACCTGCATCACCAAACCTGAGAGCATGCATCGCTCTCAGCTTTGGTGATTTCTCAAGGCGATATTCTAATATGGTTTCTGCCAAAATTTGACTATTGTGAATGTCAGCTACAGCTATTGCCAAGGATCGTCTTTGCTCATCATTGCAAAGACAATGTCACAAGACATGCTTGAGGATCTCTTTGTCAACGACAGTCATTTAAAAAATGTTGTCAGACATTACTATGCAAAATAAAATTAGCATTTGTCTGCACAGCAAAGGGACCCCTCTTCGGTGAAGTTCGGAGGGTATGCGATAACGTTGTGAGGAGTTCAGGTGGGGCTACCGATTGTTTTGGTGATTTAGCGAGCTTTATACGGAAATATTGATATCTGTTGCAAGCACTCTCAGAATTTTAGCAGCAATAAATTAGGGCATCTTCACAATAATGTCATCTTCCTGCCCCATAAGTTCTGCGCAGAATCATGGGGCTTAGTAGCGTTGATAAGCCTGTTTAAGTACTTCAATATCTGCACACTATATGCAACGTTGTTTCATAAGGCAGTGATGTGATTGTTTATAAACTGTGGAGATAGACTGTAGATTGTGTTTAAACCGCTTCTCATCTTTATTTAGGCGGGTTGGACGAGTTCGTGTACACGTTGCGAGACCCAAACTTTCAAAAATGGAGGTTATTCAGTAAATCTCTTCAACAAAGAATCTCACCTTTGTGAAATTAACACACTCTACCTATTTACTCTGTATTCTTGCTTCTTTTTGTGACGCTCACTCGTTCGCGGGAAAATACGACAATAAAGGAATGTTTTCAACCACTAAGTTTAGCCTTGTCTTACGAGCAGGTCAGAAAAGGCTGCTTTTTTGTTTTTTTCTTTGAAACGGTAAAGTCTCTATCTAGACTCACACAAATATGTATTTTCTTAATTGCACCGTGGTCCCTTCCTTTTATAGGCTTACACGTATCGGTCACATGTTTTTTTGAGGCAGTTGAAGTTTGTCCTTATCGCTCTTAGCAGACTTTTTTTTAGACCTAGGCAGTAAACTAGAGGGTTCCATGGCGCCTCTTCATTATCGCTCAAAGACCAGTTGTATACGCCTACCTGCATCCCGCATTATTCGCGCTTCTACCACCTTGAGATTATCTTTTCTCCTAAACTTGGTGCTGTATCCTTTTGTCGACCAAACCACGGTGAATACGGCTGGATTTTCTTCACACTTCACACTCAGCTTGTCTAGGTGCTTGTAACTATGGCTTTCCTTTATTTGTGAATATATCAAAACATTAGCGCACTCACGCGGGCTGGTTGTACCTGGTTTTCAAGACGACGATGTGAACGCGGTTTGTGTGTCCCGTCTGATGTCGCTCTCCGTCTCGAAAGCACTTTTGCATTGTCGAAGGTTCCACATTGTCGATTATATTTGCGAATAATTCTAGCCAATATGCCACCTATTGCGAATGGACGAAACAGCCTGTTGAGATTCATGCCAAGACGAAACATACTGTCGCACGCGCAGATGCATTGGCGCCAGATGGCCTCATCTTCAGTAAAAAAAAAATAGAACTTCCAAGAAGTTTTGCGGCGTGCCGCAATGTGCATAGGCGAGCTGGAAAGATGAAACAGTGTCTTTTCACAAGTTTACCTCTATTTTAGGTACTGGTGAAGAAAAATTGCGTGGATATCTAACCTTCACATCGGCAAATAAGTGACTCCGATGATGGCTGTTTGTTCACGACACTTTACGAGAAGTGATTTCTTTTTTCAAGGTGGGAGTATAGGGGTGTGTCGCAGCGCTGCATATCCGCTCCTCTATTAGAATTGTACCTACTAAACTTGAAAGACTTGAATGACAGAGCTTGAATGAATGAGAACTGTGGTAGAGTTATTGTGAGTGTGCCTATGGCGTAGTGTGTGTCTGAATTGCGCAATCCGTGTTTGGGCGTAGGCGGAGTAAAGTCATTCTGATCAAGAAATGTGGTTCATTTTATTTGCTGGGCGTTCGTGGAACTAGCTCGGATACAGCCCGCGAAACGAAGGACGAAAATCGCCCGTCGTCGCCCTTCGAGACACTGCAGACATAAGGGCCCCATTCTCTACAATGGGGGCGTTAGGTGCGCGGTGTCTAGAATGTACTGCATCCTGCAATCGCATCTATGTGACACTCGTATTCAAAGCTAGCCAGCAGCACATATGCTTTCAAGTGGTCATGGCATATAAATTGAATGGTGGAGGTGAAATGAGCGAGAGTTGTTAACACTTGAGAATTAACATGCTGTTGTCAACATATTCACGAAGAAATGTTTGAGTGAAATAATAATGCTCAATGCAGGTCCGTAGAGAGAAGGGGGAGGGGGCACCTAGGCTGAAATTACGATGTTTGTGTCTACTTCACCAAAAATAACTGATCAAAATAGGTGTTTAAAGTAAAATCCTGTGGTCTCCCCTCCCCCGTATAAAATATCTGGCTGCTGGGTTTGGCTCAATGTAACATTGCCGTGCATCTACAGCAGTTCACATCGGCAAGTGCGAGAAAAAAAGGTTGGCATGGTTATTATAAAAGAAACAACAAAAAAAAGTACCTAGCCCGTTCAGAATTACTGAGGGCTCTAAAAGTTTGTTCCCTAACATGTTGTTAGCTCAGGAAAAAAATAAAAAAATAAACAGAAGAATGTGGTGTTTAGACGCAGTGGCTTTCACGCGCACTGAAGATGTACAGTTTACGCCCGCCAAGCAATGCACTGCTTGTGCCTCACTCTCTTGGTACTGCACACTCAGCTTTCTTGACTTGTGAGCCTACGTCGGATAACCGTGGCTTACGTGGGATACGCAGTGATAAATGCGGGCAAGCAACACAACTTGAGCGCACAACAATTTCATGCAAAAGCTTGTGTCACCTGAGATACATAAGAAGCCCTTGGGCTCCTCTAGTCATTAAGCACGCCTATTGTCGAAGGATGAGTGCTCATCTGAAAGCGCAGCAGCAGTTACTTGTATCAGTGAATGAGCATGGTTGATACGTGCTTGCACTTTGAAGAGAGGCCTGCTGTGCAGGAGCACTGGCCATCGGCGATTTCAGGCTCCGTAAAAGCACCTCGCAGCCGCACTACGGTCTCGTGTGGGTCGAAGTTTGCGCCCGACGTCTGAACGCACAGAGCAGCAACATCCATTTCGTCGTCAAATTTGTCCTTCGCACCAACTAAAATATGGTGCTCAGCACCGAGAACTCGCTCGCTTCAACAAAACAGTGCGAATTAACGTCGTATTTTAAGAAACGCAGTATTTCTCCCAGCGATAATCAGCGTGCCTACCTCAAAGCACCCGCCATAACTGCCAGTGTTGCCTAACTGCACAGCGCCCTCTGGATTTCATTTCAGGTGCGAACTCCTTGGCTAAGGCTGTGCCTTTTAATTTGTGGAATTACTATTTATTTGATGATTCATCATTTCCAATAAGATCTGACTATTTATTTCCACTAATAGTTGGAGATCTATGGTCATTGGCGAGGCGCTGTTATGCTCGAAGTCACGGGCGCAATTCGAGCTTTTGTAGATGCATTTATCCAGCCAACTAAGGACAAATTGAAAGCACTCGTTATTCTGATAAACTCCTGAAGATGAAAACGTCGCCTGTGTAGGAAGTGCAAGTTTCCCAATGAAAGCTGTGAATAATAGTGTTTGTGAACGTTCAGCAATTTGCCGGCGCATTGCACAGTACTATAGACACCAGATAAAATTCAAATGGGCTATCGGACATTACGAATTAGATCTTTACTTCACGGTCCTTGTTCACAAGACTTTGCCAGTATTTTGTCGGTAAATACACAAAAGAAAGATACCGCAAAGAGGCAAACAATGGCACCTTCAATTCGTGGGAGTTGGTATCTGTATTTTTTGGTAGAAGCATTTAGGTGACACTAATCCACACAGAATCACCACCCAAACCACCTTTCTTTTTTACTGCTATCACAGGAGCTTTTCAAAGCATCATTTTTGAATTACTTTTTTGTCAAGCATTCCTTGGAACTACACTACACTCATGAGAGAAACGGCTGCTCCCGTATCGGCTGAAGGTATGGTATGAACTGCATTAATAAGCATAACAACCTTCTTCGTTAGCATGAAGATATTCAGAGGTGTCTAGTTTTACAGCATAAATTTTCCAGCGACGTTACCTTCAAAGGCCACGCTGGATGTTTACGAAGAGAAAGTACGGGGGGGGGGCAGCAGAGCATGGCTGAGATGGTGACGTCCTAAGCCATCTGCAGGATTAAGGTGCTGGGAAAGCTTGTGGTTATGTGCGTGAACTATCGGCAACAAAATAACGGTAGCATTTCGGTTCCGTTTTTCTGTAAAGTAACACACCGAAATTAGGTCACGCTTTTCCTTTCTCAAAAGTGGCATACTAAAGTAGAGTTGTCTGAAGGAAATCAGGCATATCGATATGTAAAAAGGGGTTTATTTTCAATACGCCGCAGGCCTATTCAGTAATTTATTGATTCATTGATTGATTAATTGATTGATTGATTGACTCTTCTAACCTGGCGCGGCACACCATAGACGATTGGGTATGAGTTGCTGCTCTTGTAAGTGGCTCCGACGAACAAGAACTCTTCGGCGTCCACTTCATCGCTCATGTTCAAACAAACTGCCGCACGTGCAGAAGTAGCCAAAAGTTGAATTCCAGCTGCTGAAGGTGTTGGTCGGCCCGTGGTTCTACTTAGTAGTCTCAAGGTAGAGGTTCTTCAGCTTGTCATTCTTTCTGTTACATAGCTCATCTATTTCAACGTTATTTCATAGTTGTCGTGTCATGCTGGCCTCTTGGTACAGGATCTGTGTTTTGTCACCCTTTCTTTTACGGAGCTTCTCTATCTGAACAATATTTGATTGTTGTCGAGCATTGTGGGTCTCTTAAAGAAAAATTACGTCTCCTTCCATGATTTTGTAAGGCTGAGCAACTTATTTGAGGAGTGACTTCGTTTTCAACCCTAAGAAGTATCGGTAAATGAGAAGCACTTATTAGCAAACTTCGGCGAGTTTAACCTTATCTATCTATCTATCTATCTATCTATCTATCTATCTATCTATCTATCTATCTATCTATCTATCTATCTATCTATCTATCTATCTATCTATCTATCTATCTATCTATCTATCTATCTATCTAACTAACCGGCTACGACTTTATGCTCTCCTGGCCGTTTGGATAAAGAGATCTATACCAAAAAAAGGTGTAGCATGACATGAGTGTATGAAGAGCATAAGCAACTAGTCAAAACTAGAGAACGGATAATAGGCGAATGCCCATTTTGTTCTTTGTGCTTCGATTGTGCCATTTTGCTATAGAAGCATGGAATAGAGGTTGAGAAGGCCTTTATGGTATTTTAATAGTGCCTCTAAATGCCTATTTTGGGTGTTCGTGCCTTAATGCCTATAGGTGCCTAGGAATGCCTATTTTCAAAACGAGAGCCTATATGAGCGCTATTCAAGCACGAATTTCGTTATCGAGTGTCGTGTGAATTCATTATTCATGTACAAAAGTCAACATTCATATTTCCAAACACTACAAGTTTCAACGAAGACAAAGCTGACATGCTGCGAGTGATTTGAGGAGTAGAATTAGAAGTTCGAAAGATGCTATTTATGCACCTCTAAGTAGAAGAACGTCTTAGAGCCTGCAGTGGAAGGAGGAGGGAAAATTAAAGATGGTGTAAGAAAATAAAAGTGACGTCAATGGCCGAGGACGTGGTGACCACCTTCTACAGACAGCTGTCCAGTGCCCTGAGGGAACTGAAGAACCACCCTGAAAACCTGGGTGTTGCGGTTGCAAAGCAATATCAGCTTATTATGGGAAGCCGCTGGTAGCAGGCGAACGAATGAAAAACCATTCAGGGCCACTCATGGAATGTTCTTGTTGATTGATTGGTGGCGAAGGTCGCCAAAATGTTATACTTTATACAGCGAAGCCGGATTCAAGCGCCGGCATGTTTACAATAAACGGTGTATTTACCCTATGCTTGAATACGTTTGTTACGCATGAACTTCGTTATGCTCTTCATCAGAACGAAGTTCTGATGAAGAGCATAAGGTATGCGACGTCCGCCCACCAACGTCAACGTAAGACAGTGACGTAAAAAGAGGACTATTCTTTGCTGTACGCCACTTCCTAGATCTTGGGGCACACTTCCGCGAGAAGAGCAAGTGTCATTCATTCGAAATTGAGCGTTCTTGCGTGACATGTTTCAATCAATCAGTTTACTGCGTGTAAAATGCATAGATTTGTAGGTTATTAATATACAGGTAGGACCCCGGAGCTTGTTGAAGGGCAGTTGCAGGAGTCCGTTTCATAATGTAATTTGGTAAAGCTTAAAAGGAATGAAACCAAATGTCCAAACCTAGCGAGGGGCCATTTAGGGTGTTCACCGATAGAGGAGAAATTGGTTCTATGCGATTCAACTTGGCATCCCTCTATTCTGGGGTATCAGTGGTCTCGTTATTTGCTCCTGCGCTGCCCTTCCCAGCCACAACGAAACGAAAGAGACCCAAAAGACTGTTAATTGAATGATGAACACTTCACGCATAATACTAGACAACAAAACAAAAGACCACATACTGCGAATCGCGCGGCAAATGCATGCCTATGTTCAAAAGTTGGTGCCTTTCTGCCATCTTAAAACAAGGTAATTTTTTGCTTCTTGTCGTAGATACAAATAACCGACGCCGTTGTTTTGGAATATTTTGATTTTTGGAAAAAATTCTCGTGCCTATAGTTATAACTTTGAGGGCCTAAAACGGTGTTTTGCCTGCCGGTCTTTGCCGCCTAAATCCCACTTTTTAGTGTCTAAAAATCCGGCCTCTAGTCATAACATGAAAATCAAGACATGCATGTCATAAATGCCATAAATTACACGTAACGCTATTGCTGCTCTTGCGGTCGTTTCGTTCATTTGAGATATTGTAAAACGGATATAGTACGACGTCACTGCATGGTGAACATAAGTGACAGGCCCTCACGTGAAAATCATGACAGGTGTGTCATGTAAGATTATAACTACATACCTCTCTCACGATGCGCTCGCGGTCGTTTCGCTAGTTTCACATATACCAAATTTAGAATTACGTGCCGTTAATGAATGATGAAGGTATATGACTAATGCAAACATAATAATCATGAGATGCGTGTCATGTAAGAACATCACTACATGACGCGCTCAAAACGCGCTCGTGGTCGTTTCGCTGGCTTCACATACACGACGTTTGGTAATACGTGACGTCAGTGGAAGACGAAGGTATATGACTCGTGCAAACACGTGAAACATGATATACGTGTCATGTGAAAGATGACAACTTGCGGCGCTCATAGTGCGCTCGTGGCCATTTTGCTGGCTCCACATGCACCGAATTTGACATCACGTGACGTGAACAGACGACGAAGATAACTGGCACGTTCAAACATGATAATAATAATATTCGTGTCAATAAAAACTTGACTACATGCTGCACTCATAGCGCATTCGTGGTCGTTTTGCTACCTTCACATATACAAAATTTGATATTAAGTGACGTGGGTGGCCGACGAGCACAAACGCCAGGTGCTAACTTAATCATCATGACATGGAAGTCATGTACGGAACAATTTACATCTACCTTGTAGGGTTTTGCTGAATTTAATGTCACGATTCAACCTTTCTCCTTCATGCATCGCATATCATTGATTCGCACAGTACGTGGGATCTTCTTTTTTCTTATTCTAACGCTACCAAAACGTTATTCGTGTTTTTGCTCGTTCCGACATAGCTTGCATAAAGACTCTAACAGCAGTGGATTCGGGATTTAGGTAGGGAAGGGTCGACATTCTCCTTTCCAATGAGAACTTGAGCTGAATAAGCTGGTTCTTGATCTCGAAGGCGTTATAGGTATGTGATTTACTGGGAAATTATGTCAGCTTCCGGGAGCTAAGGTAGTCTGGAGTTGTTTCTCTACATGAGATGCTTCTGTGGCGTACTTCTTCAATGTCCACATGAATCACGCGACAAGTCTCTCGTGAGAACCTCCCCACCATAGGGCATGAATGGCGATTATTGTCTATTTTATATGCTTTTAGCAATGTGCCTAGAGTCTACGTCGTTTCTCACTAACTGCCACAATTTCGGGAGCTCTCTCTTCATGTTAAACACTAAGGCTTTTTCTAAGAATATATGTGAAAAATGTTTCCACCGCGAGACGAAGCAATTGAAACGTCGAGAAAGATTGTTGCTGTCATAGCTTCAACTGATTAAAAAAAAATAGCTCTAGTCACGTGTACGGGAATCGGTAAGTATACATTTTGGCGTTGCCACCTCAATGTTTAGCATGCAGAGAACCGGCGAATTTTTCGCGCGGACTGTGGAACTATGAGCATTTGAAGCAACCCACGGGTGGCGGTTTATTTTTAATAACCACTTTTCTAAGCATGGACAGAATGTACGAGTTGACAGCCTGGCCACGGAGTCTGTAAGATACGATCGCTGTGCCGCATAAACGATCTTGACTGTTCACAGCCAAGTTTTCGGTAAAATGCACTTCTTTTACTTATTCTTCTGTATCTGAAATCCCAAAAGTTCAATAATTCAGAATGGAACACGTGTTTGCTCAATCAAAATCGTAACTCTAGCACCTCATTTAAGATATCCACTAATAAGATGTTTTCAAAAGCTGTTTCAACATTCTTTCATTCAATACGTTCAATACAGTAATACAATACAATAAAAATGCGTATATTACAGACGGAGGTCGCAAAGTGAGAACCGTCAGGTGTATCTCCTGATAGAACGAGTACAAATAACATAAAACAAAGATTGACAACTAAGAAACTATCTAAAAATAACAAACTAGCACATATGTAAATACTTATAAAGAAATATACATACATAGTTAGCATACACACACGGCAAAAAAAAGTTCCCTTGATTACCTAAAGAGGCGTAAGTGACATGCTGCCAACCACTTCAGTAAAAAAAAATAGTAGGCAAGAGATTTAAGTAGAACACATGAAACGTGAAGCCCGTTCAACTCTTACGGCGAGCTTCGTAATGAAGAAATAAAGTAACAGTTCCTACGGAAACACAGCTGCTCCATAGGGCCATTTCTCAAACAATATTCATAATACTAATGCTACATGTCCACAATGGCCAAACGTGTTTCAATAAATTCAGCTTGAGGCACACGTAATAAGAAGATTTATCTTTGTAAGTACAAGGTCATTTGAAACTTCCGAGGCCACTATTCCAACTAATCCTTCTGTGGCAGCGTCACCTTGGAACTTTTGACTGCACCTGCACATGCTAAAAAACTTACCAAGTGAATTGAAATGTTTAAAAACTAACAAGGACAAGTCTCCTTTTAACTGAAATCGAATTTTATTTTTCTATGATCATAAAACGAAACACAGCACAGACATTCCACAAATTGTGTGAACAAAAATGGTCAAAAATGGATTTTATTGCAACGTCTTTCTATCTGGAATTCTTATTACGAAGCAAGAATATCACAGCTTCCAGATACTCATAGCACCTTTGTTGTTTTCCCATATAACAGTATTGCGCAGACTTCTGAAAAAGAAGAAAAACGTTTTGTAAGCACTACCACAGAAGGTGAGTAAAGAGCAAAAAACATTGCCAGCACAATTACTTTATTCATTTATTTCAAAACGCCTAGCAGGTCTTGTTAGATGTATTGGGTTGCAGCACAAAAATATATGATCGCACATGATAAATAATATTATATATTGAACTTAATAAAATGGCTGAAAGCATACACAACTTCATAAACCCACCAAAATATTGGCTAGCAATATTAGTAGAGGCAAAAAAGAGCAAAGGAGTAATTGTACTTATTATGCAATACAACGATTATGGTCCTGTCATGCCAAATCACCCAGCGATTTTTCGACCGTCATGAATATGGTGGAAAAACTGTTCACATGTTTGTCGAAGTGCGAAACTTGTCCAGGTGATTTTATTTTATTGCGAAAATTATCCTCCTTATTTATGAGAGTCTGTAGTATGGTGCCAAGTGAGGTAAAAGTGGTCAAACAACAATTTTTTCAAATAACGTTTTGGAATGCACTCAGATGTAATAAAGTGATCTAACTAAATATAATGACTTACTTATGTATGCCAATTTTTCGAGAGCTTTTCCCAAGTGCCTTATTGAATAATGTTGCCAAGTTTGGGATTTTTTCTGAGAACAAGGCAAATTGTAAGGACACATACACAATGTGCTGGCGGCCAGTTTGCAATGCTACAGATTAAAATTATTTACACACTGAAATTCAGCAGAGACTCGGAAAAAATTGTGAATTTCACATTTTTAGGAAAGGCTTTGTAGTCAGCATCGAAAAGCTTGCCTTGGAAGGTCGGACAAAAATATGCACATTTTGTTTTAAAGCTCCATGTACTAGTTGGACATACATGAAGTTACTACAGTGTCCTAATTTTTTAAACTCGTGAAGTCTTTTAAATATGTATCTCCACCAAAATTACGCCTAATTAACTCAAGCAGCATGAAGCACTCGCAAGGGCAATTTTCAACGAAATTCCACAGACCCGAGGTAGAGACAGCAAGCTTGATGCGGAGCAATTGCAAATATAACGGGTCTATCATCTGCATTCGATAGCCAACAGAAGTGTACTACATTGAATGTGGCCAGAGTGTAGAGACCAGCACCCTAGCAAAAAAATATATTTTTAACGGGGGGTTGGTGTTTGAGGGGAGAACGACTTTCGTCATACTTTATGTACATTCGTGTGTGTTTGTATTTGTGCACGCAGGTATGTACATGCAAAACTAAGAAACTTACAGCATCCCCATGAAGGTAATGATGATGCCTGGGGCGAAGCTTCAGGGGGTTTCATTGGTAAACTGTGAATTCATCTGTCTGTCTGTCCCTCACACTAGTGCCTTCTGCTGAGTAATCCAAAAACTAGGCAGCCACAAACCGGTCACAGTAGAAGGACAGATTTACGGCTTTACAATAAAAAATTTCTGGACTGCGCTGGGGAGGGGGGGGCAAGAAATTAAGCTTTTTCTGCCTTCCTGGCTACGCTATTGGTGATGACTGCCCAGATGAGACAAGAAGCCGTTAAAAGTATACAGTGCACAATAATATCTACTGCACAACATAAACGAGGCTATCGACTGGGCTACCAGTTCTTACTTTAAAGTTTTTTTTGCTTCTGTATTCATTTGATAGATTTTGGGCCTCGAGAAGCAGGGTGCTCTCTTAAAGGCAGATAATTATAAATGTTTGTTTTACAATAGCATTTATCAGTGTACTGCATCAAGGCTACTAGCATGCTATAAGACGCATGTACTGAATACGACTAAATATTTTTAATAAATGTATGAAACACACCTACTGCATTTGGAGAGCTCCCCAGGAAAGTAGGATTTCTGACTCTATATCTCTAAAGCTGCATGGCTTATCAGAAGTCACCAGACTGATGTCAGCCCTCGTAGCACTCCTCTGTTGCCAATGGAATGCACATGACAATCTTTTTCTCATTTGAACTGCTCTGTAGAGAGCACCAAATTTGCTCTCTGTATCTCAGGTCAGTGGGATTCTGCTGAAGATTGCCCTTGCAAGTGTGTCATGTCACTTGAGTTACGTAGGCGAAAAGCCTGTGCAGATACATATTTAAAGATGTTTTTTTCAATTTAAAAATTATACCTTCTAGTAACCTTGCCTATAAAAAGCTTGTACATAGAACCTTAAATTGAAATATTGTGCATATTTTTAGTCGGACCCAAGAGGCAAGTTTTGATGCTGACTACAGAGCTTTTCCCAAACAAAGTGACACTCACATTTTTTTCAGGTTATCTGCTCTAACATCAGTGCCTAAATCATTTTTTATTTGTTACATGTTGACAGGCCACCAGCACATATTTTATTTGTGTCCTTGGAACTTGGATGTTTCCGGGAAAAAGCTCAAATTTGGTAAGTTTATTCAATATTGCTCATAATAAAGTAACTTTAAGAATTGATATACATAAGTCAATTTTTCAAAGTTAGACAGCTTCATTACCTTGCCAGAAATGTATTTTATTGAGTGCTTTCCAAGAACAGCTTTTGAAAAAAATTGTTGTTCTATGCCTTTCACTTCACTTGGTACCAAACTACAGGCTCTCATAAATAGAGAGAAAATTTTTTGGCAACGAAAATAAATTACTAGGATGAGTTTCCCACTTCGAGAAACATGTTGAAGTTATATCAGCCATATTTGTGATGCTCGAAAAAACGCTGAATGATTGGCGTGGAATGACTTATTAGAGATAACATCAACAGATATGCCAGGTGTTTCAAGAAATGCGTCAAATATTTTTTTAATTACAAAAAAGAGGTATTTGCATGCTTCATGCGGCGTTGCCTTCCTGTTGCAGAAGACATCTTGAAATTGATAGACAATAATTACGACATAAATTAGAGAAGTTGTCAAAATTAATTATTTAACCTGCGTTTATAGCTGATCAAGTCAAATGGGCAAATTGAACCCCTTCCTAGAAATGGTCCCTAGCTAGTTTCAAATTTGAAAAAAGCGGCCACTGGTAAGCACCGCAGAGCTATGCATTCTGCTCAATTCAGCAGCGAAACCAAAACCGACACACCAAACAGTGCATCTACCATTCACTTCGACAATTCTCTCAATGACGACACTGTTTCTCTTGCATTGTGAGAGAAGAATATGCGAGCGTCGATAAGCGGGCATGAAGCGAAGTGTCTAGGTTGACGGTTGATAATGGCAAGGAAAAAAGTGTCCTCATTGAGAGCTTAGTCGAAATGAATGGTAAATGTACTGTCTGGTGCATCGGTTTTCATTTCGCCAGCTACATCAGGCATACTCGATCACTTCACGGTGATGACCAGTGGCTGCTTTTTCAAAATTTCAAAGTGGTTATGGACTTTTCGCAGCAAGGACTTCCATTCGCTCATTTGACTCGACCAGCTACTGCCATGGGTAAAAAAAGTAATTGTCTGAATGCTATATTTACTGCTGTTTTTAATGTTTGTATGCATCTGAAGATTCCTTCTATCACAGGAAAAGCAACGCCGCAACTAGCACGCTAGCACCTCCTTTCTCTTATTTAAAAAAAATATTGGACACATTTCTTTGAACACCCTGCATTTTGTACAAATGCAGGCAATGCGAGGTAAAAACAAAGTTTACCAGAAACAAGCAAGATGAAATAACGAACTCATCAAGAGACAGCCCCATAGCCAGAAACGTTATTGAGGGAGGGGTACGTGTTGATGGCCAAGAAAATTTACTTTCTTTATTACTTATGCTCAGCACGACAATCCTCAACGTGCAAACTCTGGAGGGGAGGGGGTACCTTTGGGGCACCCCTCTGGCTACAGGCCTCCACTGAATACTTAAAACTTTCTCAGAATACACCACACTTTCTTAGAATACACCGGATGTCACATAAGGAGAATTTGTCATTTTCAACAGATGTAAATGAAGTTCTGCAGAAAACAAAGCATTTGTTCCAAGTGAGCAGATCAAAAGGAATGTTTTGCTGTATTAGTAAAATATGTAGTGAGCAATTCTATCGAGACCTTTAAAAAAATATGGAAACAATGCTACAACCTGAGAGCCCATGTCAAGTAACAAATGTATACAGTCAAAAAGGCCTGCAAGTCGAGTGTTACATGTAAAAGCTTACGAAAGCCAAACTGATGATTGAAAGTATTGTTACGAACTTCCAGCTAGAGGCCTTGCCTTGCAACAGGAAAGCTGCTAATCATCATGGAATAAACTTCGTAAATGTTATACAGGTTGCCATTATTGGGTCTGAACTTACTAGTTGAAAAGCGGGCTAAACACGTGTTCTCGAAATCAAAGGTATAATTGCTGATCTTTTATACAAACTCCTTATTGAAACCACCGCACATCCCATTGAAATAATGTAAAATTACGAACAAAAACTTGGATGCCCGAGTTGGTGCTGTTTTGACTTTTCGTGCTCTAGCTGACTAAATTGGTATGCTGTAAAACACATTAACAAGATGAGCGATGTTTACGATACTCTTGCTAGGTTGCCAGCACTAAATGTTTGCCCTCACTACGGCTAGAGGTTGCCAGTGTCAAATTAAACACAGAAATTACAACTGCGGGCTTCGAAGGTCACCTTTCGAAGGCTATGTTCTAAATTTGCGATGTCGAAAACAAATTTAAAACTGGACAATGACAACAAAATAAACATCATCTACATGGCACAGGTTTGTTTCACACTCACTAACGCGGAAGAACATCAACAATGAGTATGAAATCGTGACTGTTGTATTATAGTCTCATGCAAGGAAGATATGAGTATGCTAAGAGCTGCTTGATCACCATTCGCTGTTGCATGCTGCTGGACTGAGAACGCTGAACCATCCAGAATTGGCAGTGGGGATGCAGTGAAAATGATACCACTTGATGATTTGCTGTTGATGCGGCAACACAAATTCCTGCAACATCAGGACACCATGATGCTTGAGGCATAAACAATCATATATACGTTGGCATGAGAGGCGACAACTGGCCCAAGAACAATCGAAGCAGCACCTTGAAGAGAATAAATAGTGAGTTGACATTGCAACTACTGTGTCAGGTCTCATGACATAAATATTGTGACATGCTTGTCCAACATGATGTCAAACAATTTTCATCAGGGGCGTGTGTGCATACCTGCACACTACTGCCTGTGGAAAGTGGGTATGACCCAAATGTGATTCACTGCCTATGGTAACTCACGGACCGCAAGAATCCACGTGATTGATTGATATGTGGGATTTAACGTCCCAAATCCACCATATGATTATGAGAGACGCCGTAGTAGAGGGCTCCGCAAATTTCGACTACCCGGGGTTCTTTACCGTTCACCCAAATCTGAGAACACGGACCTACAACATTTCCGCCTCGATCGGATATGAAGCCGCCGCAGTCGGGATTCTAACCCGCGACCTGCGGGTCAGCAGCCGAGTACCTTAGCCACTATACCACCGCGGCGGGGCAGAATCCACTTCCTAAATCTTTCAGTAAGCATTAAGGAGACAGTACAATAGAACATTTGTTGCCAATAGCAGCAGGTTCGCAGCTAGTAAAAAAATTCAGTGAGAAGATACAGTAAATATTGTAGTTGTGGCTGCATTTGAACCTTGGAATTGCAGGTGGTGCAAATAGCCACACTAGTGTTTGTAAATGCTCCAGGAAGAACTAATTATGCCTCATATTGGAGAAAGGTCGAGTGTTGGCAATGTTGGCTATCCTTGTTTAAAACAATGTAATAAACAATAAATATGTACTATAAATGACTCAACAAGCTAAAATTAAGGACTGTTTTACCTGACAGAAATTATGATATGCAAATAATTGAACCGTGGCAGGAACCTGATTTTGATAAACCTGAAGTCTATGCTCCTAAAAGCACAGATGTGAGGCGAGGCATAAGATTGCGCTATCAGTTACTCCTTAGGCATTAGTGTGATCGACATACCTGGTAAGTCTTTCTTATGTTGACAGCTACTTAGTTTACGTCAATATATCTATCAACTTACTAACAATTGACTGAAAGATTAAAAAAGGCAGTCAAGACAGCTTGCTATTGGCTCTTTCCTATGAACTTTATCTTCACAGATCAATAGATTTGCTCTATTGCATTTGGACTTAGTCCATGAGAATGTATAAGAACCACACCTTTTAAAGTAATTTTCGTGCCTTCTGCACCACTGCAAATAAAACTTCTATCTCAGGTATAACACCAGTAGAATTTAAACAAAAAACACTATGTTTATAATAAGTGTGTTAAATCAAATATATGCAACAAATTATGAAAGTATGCATATATGGTCTTCAACAACATCTCGACACTAATCAACCGGAGCCAAATACTTGTCGTGTAATATTTTTTTTTTCTGACAAGAAGAGTTTTCCAGCTTAGCTTACAAAAGTTGGCTCTATTGTAACCTATCATGTAAACCATTTTACATTTAGAAGCTAGTAATGACCAAAACACACAGACTTGAGAGTTAGGAAGAAAGGCAGCTTTTTTGTGAATGTAGGAGCTTCTGCTGAAATGAATCGTCATGTTGGTTTCCAATTGAAAAATAATTGATTCTATTTTATTCACAATTTTACGGTATCAACTCTGTTTCAAAGGGATAAAATGAATTGATTTTATTTTATTAACAACTTTATGGTATTGAAACTGTCTCTTTTAAAGCGGAAGTGACATCAAAGATGCAAACTTGAAACATAACTGAAACAGAAACTTCCTAATGAAGCTCCACCTTAAAAGAATAAACTACCTTCATGATAAGTGCCCAACTAAGGTTTCAATCTTTTTTTTTTACTTTTCCAATTTTTGACCAGCAGTTTTTAACTGCATATTACAGCATCTATATAGCCTGTAGAGGCTTTAATACATTTACTATTACCGTTTTCATGCTAAATTTACAACCAAACATTTACAAAAATCAATATCTTTACAACTTTCTCACCAGCTGTAAAATTTATTTCGCAATGTAGACATATCAAATTATTTTAGCTTACAGAAAACACTCTGATAATCAGCTAATACGAACTATCTTACTCCACTATATGCTATGTCTCTAAAAATCCCCAATATAGACCATATTCTTCATATACTGAAAATACTACGACTGTTCTACACAGAAATTGGTTCCTAACCAGATTGACAATTAACAGATGTTTGAAATAAATTTCTGGATTTTGACGTCTCAAAACCACGATATCATTATGAAGGACGCCGTGGCGGATGCCTCCGAAAATTTTCACCATTAGATCATCTTTATTGTGCACTGGCTATGCACAATACATGGGCCTTTACCATTTCCCCTCAATCAAAACGCGATTACATAACACGGCCGGCATCGAACGCGCGGTCAGCAGTCGACCACCGTAACCCCAATACCACCACGGCAAACGACGCACATATTCTCGTTCACATGCTGCTTGATATTTCTTGAGATAAAGTTCTCTCTGGCTGTTCGCACTTCAGTGCTGCCTGCCTACAACCGCCTTCAGCCACCTTTTAATAGAGAACGCGGAGGAGATGAACTTTGACCCGACGAGGAGAACAACACGCATGTATGATGCAGCACGCGAAGAATTCATGGTAGATATCGTCTCGTCTTTTGGTGCAGTGGCGTACCGGCAGCGTAAACAGAACGCCGCCAGCATAAAGGGAGGTGCACACATTGAACGGCTGCACTACGGCGTTTAGGAGCCTGAACACTGGTAGCATAGAGTAATGCAACTGCTCTGGGCAAGTAATCAGAGCACAATGAAAATGTCATGCTCGAAATGGAAACACGACGAACACAATCAATCGGCGATTTCCGTAAATGCTGTATTTTCTGCCCTCAGTACGCACTCCGTCTCACAAAAAGCATGCATCATACAAGCTGCGCAAAACCAACATCGACAAAGGAGCACTGTGTTTAAGGCCTCGAATTTACTCGAAGCGGCCTATTCTGAGATAATGCGTAGGTACTACATGACACAGATTATTAGTGGCACGAGCTGTAACCCAAACGGCGGAAAAAATGAGAAGTTGCGAACACAGCTTCAAGATGCAGACTGGAAAAAATAGCAGCGCCAGCCGGGTCGCGTGTTTCCGTATCATATCCAAAGAGATATATGGGGAAAATACGGTGACGCTATTGGCTTGAAGCAATCACAAGATATAAACGCACTTCCGGTCTTTTTTGTTTGTTTTTGTTTTTTATGCAAGATGGAGGTGCGCATAGACGCTTTCATAACGCTAATTTTGCAATACGCTGGTGAAGCTTGTTGAAGCCGTACGCCGTAGAAATTACGCCGAAACGTGTGGGCTTTTCGCTGACTGCGTCGCTGAAACGAGTTGTGTTTTCATGCATCTGGTGTGCTCTGTTTTTTATTTATAACGCGTTCGTTTGGGCTGCCAGCCAGCGAAGAAGACTCGCCACTTGAAGTACTTCCGATGTCAGCTGTTTTAAGGCAAGTGGGTTGTATCACCTGTAGACTTCACGCTGTGGTAAAATAAGATGAGAAGAACTTCTTTGAACGCTGTTTTGTGAAGGTGTGCCGTTTCTCTATACGCCGCGCGTTCACATAATGGTCTTTTGCCATCTTATTTCTCTTTATATCACGTGACGCACTGCCAACTAGCGCGCTGTTAACGCGCATAGGGCTCACAAAGCTCATGTAGTAGAATAGAGCGGTTGAATCCTTGGCGTTCGCCAGATGCAGCTCCACATTTAGGAAGCACACTGAGAGCATAGCGTGGGCCTTACCAGATTAAAAATTAGATAGCGCAGTTTTCCCTCCCACACTGATGGGTAATGTTATGTTCAAAAATCTGTTGGGTTGTTCTGAAAAAGATTGAAATAGGAAGCATTGGAGGGGGGGGGGAAGGGGAACAGTATTTGTCACCTAATGCACATCTCTGTCATGTTCAATAAAACATGCAGGGCAAGTAGTAGTGCCCGCTGTTGTCCAGGCAACGTGAATATTTAAAAAAATTATTTTGTGAAACAAAAAACATGGCTACTCACTTCAGACACATAGTTGCACAATACACTTGGTTTTTCGAGACATAGTTATTGAAATTATTTAATCCATTTTTATTACTGTTCTGAACACATATTACACAAAATTGTTTTTGAATCGAATATCAAAAATTGAACTCCAAAAAAATTGCTTTGCAAGAAAAAAGAACTAGCAAGAAATTAGTGAAATAATACACAGTATGAAAGCACAAACAAAAAGTGCAAGACGTGCTCACTCGTTGAAAATAAACTGCTTTGTATTTGAAGCACTTCTGAAAATACAATCATTTATGAGTCACTGCACATGTCTGTCTCCTTTTGCTTGTGTCATTTCGGGCCTCTTATTACTTAACGGTGTTTCCAAACCAATAAGCTCACAAACCCATTAGCTGCAAATAGATTTCCTAGACTGTGACATGGTTTGAAAAAAACGATCATGTGAAATAACAGTACTTTTCATGTTTTTTAAGGGAGACATAATGTCATGATCACATTAAAATGAACCTTCTGCTCTAAAATCAACATACCATGCATCAGTCAAACTTATATGATCTTTTACAGGAAGCAGATTAAAACACCATGATATGTGAAGCGGTATTAAATTTTGAAGCAAATCGTATGTTGTAATACCTTGCACAGATGCCATAAAATTGCACCAGAACGCCATTCACCGAAAGATATGTCCTCCTACCCTATGCTCAAGCCTCATCATGGTGGCGCTAGTCGCTGAGACACTCAGCTGCTGACACGCAGGCCGAGGGATCGAATCCCGGCTATGGTGACTGCATTGTCCATAGAGGCGAAAATGCTGTAGGCAAGTGCACCCAGATTTGGATGCACGTTCAAGTACCCCAGGTGGTCGAAATTTCCGGAGCCCCCACTACAGCATTTCTCATTATCGTATAGTGATTTTGGGACGTTAAACCCCACATATCAATCAATTAATCAATATGTTTGCTGAAGTAGTCTGTTTCCTCGTCCAGTTCTTGCCAATGCACAGTTCAACCAATGTAGCTTTCTTTAAATATCGTTCACAGCTTAGTTTTACACTTTTCCCAAATGATTTTTGAATACTATCGTGTTATTTAGCAAGCATAACTCTCCCTAAAATGGTTCATATGCATTAGTGTTGCTTTTAAAGTTGCACAAGGCTTACGATACCACTTGGTAAGCAGAAACGTGAGCCTTAAGGTCTGACTTATTTATTGATTCATTTCTTTTTTTAGTTATCTCTTACACACTGTTGGTCTTGAGCAGAACAGAATTTAAAACGATGTAAATAATAATGATACAACATGCGAATACATCTGAGAAAACTGTATGCGGAACCTTAGTGGTGCTTGTGAAAGCACTATCAATATGCACTGAATTATTTAGGCGTTACAAAAAAAAAACAGCAGGAAGAATAAATTATTTCACTAATAATACAAAACACCATCAGTCACTTGCTAAAATGGGCCTTCGACAATTATCTATCTAAAAATGTGAATATAATCTGAACCGAAGCCTTATGAGTTAACTACTGTAATTGTAGCAAAGTTAACTGTATTTGTCAGTGTCATTTACTTAGTGTTAAATTTGATGAGACGACGCCTGCTTGGCCCAAGCTCCGAGTTGTCTGGCAATATCGTTGTTACACAACTTTCTCTCAAAGTGTGTTTTACCAGAATTCATTAGCAACAAACCAGATTAACTAATTGCAAACGCTTTAATAAAGAAATTGTTGCAGCCACCTCTTGGCCTGGTGAACATGATGATGTCAACATGCAGCCAATGCTGGTGTGAACCTGAGTTATGAATTAATGCAGGTAAGGTCACGGGCTTTGTTGTAAACATTTCTGACAATATTTTCACTGAACAAACAATTGCAGTTGATGTATGCTTTCTCACAGGCGGTGGGGTTTCGCCTGCTTAAGAAACATGGAGTGCTGATGTAGCATAGGAATCTTCTTGAACACATGGAACCTATGTTCCACAAATCACCATCAGATTTTAAATACATTCAGTTCTGGAGATGCGAAAATCTGTTATTTGACTCAAGTTTAGTTTATTCCGTAAAAGCAACCTATATCAGGCACCAAAACATCAAAAATGTTTTGTGGTCATGTGACAATGTTTACCACGCATTACGCCAATTTTCATGTCATGTTGAGTAATGGCACTGTATTCAGGCAATTTGACTGCGACTTTAGCCATTCATGTAAGCACCCTGGTGCAGCAGATATTCGCGTTATTGATACAACATCATATCGAAGGTAGCACAGAATAACATATATATGTTACGTATCATGCAAGGGCATAGTAAAAATTTGTTTTGAAAGATTAATCTCCAGCATTATTTCTCAAGTTTGTGCAGCAGTTTTGTTCGTGTTTATATACACCTAAAGCACTTAATTTTTGATGGAGTTTGAAACCCAGCTTTTTGCTAAGCCAATGATGCCATAGTTTGTGATGTTTAGTGCAATATTGAATTCTTTTATGCTGTTCTCATTTCAGCATGTATGAACTGCCCTGGAGCATTATTTCGAACTGGTTCTACCTATTAAAAGTAAGATGGTGCTTTCACACTGCTCTTTTTTTGAATGCTACAACGGTTTTGGACTATACAGAAGTGCGATTACACACTCTAGGTGCCTTCGTAGCACTTCTCATCGTGAATCACTCAGGCTTGAAGCTAATCCTTGTTTTCGTTCTTGCTTTGATTCAATGTTATGTATGGCTGTGAACTTTTTCCTACAGTTGTTAAATAGTTGTAGTACTTGCCAACATCTTATATCAGCACAGATACCTTTGGCAAAAATTTATTTTGTGCAGATAGACATGCAGAGCAGTGCTTTCTGAGGCATACAGTGCCTGTTGATCTTTTGTGCACGGATCTTAAAAGCCGTATGATTTTTGTCACAAGGGCCAAGTGCAACACAAAACTAATACACTACTTCTATTGTCATTCGTCTGCTACCAGTCTGTTCCACATGATAGACGTATACCATAGTATAAACTTGTCTAGCGCGGAAATCACTACGAGGATGGAGATGCGTTGCTTGAATCGCCCCGCAGCGGTGGTCTAGTGGCTAAGGTACTCGGCTGCTGACCCTCAGGGCGTGGGTTCGTATCGCGGCTGTGGCGGCTGCATTTCCGATGGAGGCGGAAATGTTGTAGGCCCGTGTGCTCATATTTGAGTGCACGTTAAAGAACCCCAGGTGGTCTCAATTTCCGGAGCCCTCCACTACGGCGTCTCTCATAATCATATAGTGGTTTTGGGACGTTAAACCCCACATATCAATCAAGCGTTGCTTGAATCTTCCAGCCAGGCTACACTTTTTTTAATGGAATGATGGACACGGACACATACCAAGAGTATGCCGAATTTGTCATCCCAAAAATTCAAAGTAGCACAACTGTATTGCTTCGAGTGGCTTTAAAGCAACCCATATTGAGAAAACAGGCTGCGAATATACAGCAGAAACGCACAGCATTTCATTGGTGTGTGACCTGTCAAATCTTTCTCACTAAATGTATGGTTACACAGTTCCTTAAAAAAGTGATGTTACAAATTTTGTTGGATGATTAGTTTCTTTTCATTTATGTAATCTTTTATTTCTGATTGGAAAAATTTCCTTATTTTCTTCACTTATTTGATTCCACAATGGCTGTTTGGGTGTTCTTAATTAAGGTCATTTACTTTATTTCTTAAAATGATTGTTCATAATTTCTCTTTTGTTATCTTTTACTACATTCTTTTCTGAGGCAGAAACATGTCTCATCATTGTTCATTAAAAAACCAACAGCTGGAATGCGACATAATTCGCAAATTGCACAACGAAGCATGATTTTTTGATAGCTAGAAAACAATTAGAGTAGAAATCTTTGTGGCACCACTTTTTAGTTTAAAAGTGTCATTGATTTTAAAATGGTGTCAAAATATTGAATAATATAAGCTTTAGCAGAATTCATTCTCAGGAACTGCAGCAATGACGACTACTTTAAACTATGGTTTCTTTAATTATTTATAGACTTATTGGGGTGGGTAACATGCACTGCTTGGTGCCTTACAATTTACAGTCTGTAGACAAATGATGGTCAGCCTTAACACAGTGGTCACGCATCCAGTAGATGTAGGTCATCTTCACTTTGCAGTAGCCACTCTCACTGAACATCTGAGGAAGGCCACTGTTTTACGTCTTGACATGGATGCAAAAAGTAACAGTCACAAGGGGACCATACGTATTTTTATATGTCGTGCTTAATTTCACAGGCTAAGAATAGCGGGAAAGGAATATGGTGCAAATGCTGCCTTTACAGCCGTCGATGAGCTGAAAAGATTTGCACTGCGACGTCATTCATAATTATATTGCGCTTTGAGACCTAAACCCTAAATATTACCAGAGTCCTGCAATGCTTTTACTGGTCGTGAAGCTTTGCCGTGAGCCTATGGGAGAGCTTTGTGCGCTGCGAGTGAAGGCCGTGGGGCATTGGGCAGACCAGAAGAAACCTGGCTGCTGGTGCCGCTATGGGGGTCAAGTGTAATTTTTCACCTTATGATTACTATTGTGCCTAGTGTGCTGTGCCGGAAGATTGGGTAGGATACCCTATAGCTACTGGGTACCTGGTTGCCTATCCGGTTACAAAAAAGAAGAAAAAGTCCCAGAGTTGTCGCTGCCTAGAGTGACCGGCCGGGAAAAGTGGAAGTGTGAAACGCCGCGACCACTGGTTGTGTCACATTTGTTTCCTCGAATGTGCACGTGTGCGAAAACCTCGTCGATGAGAGTGACATTGTTCGCGTGGACCATTGGTTATTCAAAAAAATTATCAAGTCGCCGCGGGACGTTCCGATATTTTTGCCGACGCTGTGCCGAGAATTTTCCACTGCATCATGGCGTATTTGTATACTGCGAAAAAAAATGCGGAACTCGCCTACCTACAGGTATCGACGGGAACCGTCAGTGAGTTGACGGTTCCCGTCGATGCTGTCTGACGCTGTCTGACGCTGTCTGACGGTTGCTGTCTGTAAACGCTGTCTGACGGATCCCGTCAGACAGCGTTTCTAGAACAATAAGTTATTCAACTGGAGAACATGTACAGGATAATAAGGTATTCATAGCAAATCACAAATAAGAGATTGCAAACGCAGACTCTCCTCATAATGAAATCACTGTTCAAGAAAAAGGGGAGGGGAGAGATTAGAACTAAACTGCAATTATCAATGATAAAAAACCGAAAGCAACTGCTCCTTCGGACTTCTAACACATTATACAAAGAAAAAAAAACTATTATTTTTATGAAATGGTTGTCTAGGCTCAGGTACTGTGAAACTTAAACTGGTAGAATGAATGTAACCGAAAAAATATATAAAAAATCAATGCATGACAGAAAAGAAAAGAGAACGAGAAAAACAAAAAAGGGGAAAGTAGACAGAATGGAAAGAAGAAAAATTGAGAAGAAATAATACTGAAAAAACCATGACAATTTAGCTTAATGAAATAAAAAAGACAACAGAGTGAGAACAGAAAAAACGAGAAAAATCAAGAACAGAAAAAAATTGAAGAAGAAAAAAAAGTTGCAGCAAAAATAGTGAAAACTATGTGCATTGCACTCACGAAGGGTAAATGTTTGACAACTATCGCGGATCGTCTGTCACAATTCAAAATTTTCTTCGTCAAACTTACAATCGTGCAACTATATCTCTGAAATTTAGGCAAAAGTATAATGAATACTTACAAGTCAAGCACTGATATTGTAAATAACTTGAAATTCTGTCACACTTTAACTCTGCCAAATAGCATTATATCAAAATTGAAATAGAATTTTCAGAATAATTTCAACTCTGTGTACCTACTATGCAACTGCTACTAGAAAACAGTTATGAAACTTTTATGGCAATAATGAAGTGGGGGAGAGGAGAAGTACTAAAAATTCTTATTTTTACAGAGCACTCTTTTAGGATGAGTTTAAATCAACAGGCAACTCCTACTCTCACAACGAACTACAAAAGTAAGAACTTCAAGAGGGCCTCATTAGGCTGAACATCGCAATAATTGATCACAGAAGATTATCTTCAACAAACATATACAGTAAGAACAACACTGTAAACTAAAACAAGAGCTTTTTTAATTAGACTGGCGCTTACACGGAGCCACCATCTCGCTTTTTATTGGCTTTTATCTTGAAGTTCTTGCGGACTGCCTGTCGTGCCACGAAATAGTACGAATCTGCGACTTTGCCACAGAGCCACCTCTTGCAAGCTATAACAAATTTTTTTCATTAGCACGGTAAGACAACAGCTACAATAGGATCTTTGCGACATAAAATAGAAGGTTTTTTCTTGGTTCTTCCTAACGTTTTCACACCTTCCTATAAGATACAATGCCTTGCTTCTACATTGGCTTTTCCGGCAACTCATCGGCATAATGCCAGTAATTCACGAGCTGGCAGAGAGATTCGAGCTAAATTTCGAACCTTTGATGAGCACGCAGTTTACATTTTCTGGAATGGGATCATTTTTAGCACACCGAAGCCGTCTCGCACATACCAGGAGGTTCTTAGGGGGAATAAAAAACATGCTGAAAAATGTTCGCCTTCCAGAAAATCCATGGCTTGTACTCAAAAAAGGTCCGACATTTTGCTAGAAATCATCTATTATAGCTCAAAAAGTACTTATCATGAACCAGCAAGTTGTTGAATAGGCCGATATGGACATTAGGGTCCGTTTCATACAGAGGGCATAAAAGTTTTATAACCGGGAAAATACAGTTCATTTTCCTCTCAAAATTTTATGGCAGCTGTTGTGTTGTCATGTGCAATAATTTTTGGTGCTCCAAGCAGATAAAAGTGTTGGATTTGTGGAAGTATATGCAGATTTATGCAATTTTTGGGCAAAACAGGAAGTCTTCAAGAAGTTCATTGAGGTAAAAGCCAGCAAAAAAAGAGTGGTCCTGTGTAAAAATTTGAGCTTGTGAAACTTGCACAGTTTATTGCATCTAGAAAGAACAATAATTTTTTGTTTGCTTCATGGTCAAGATGCACAAGCCAAATGTTCCTTTTACGACAATTTTTAGTGAATAAAGTACATGGTAGAGTGTGCTTAGCAACTCCAATGCCATAAAAGACCATTTTTCGACTGAAAAATCTGCCTCGGTCACCCACTTCAAGTGAATTCTTATATAGGGCCTGACTTCATCAGGGTTGATGTTGAGGACCTACTTTATTTTGTCCTGTAGAGTGAATTGTTTTTTTTTTGTCTAAGAAGCAGCGTAGACTAGAGTGAAGGTGTTGCCTTCTGAAATTTCGCTGGCATAGAGCTGAACCTTTTATGACCCTTTTTATGTTCATTGTTAAAGTCACTTCCATCAGTTTAAATGGACCTTTTTATGTCCAAAGACGTAGCATGTTCATGGGTTCTTCTGTCACTCCTGTTTTGTGCAATCTCATGTTCTTTTAACCATGCCTTGCACCAACATTTCAACGGTAGCTGTAATAAAAGATTGCAGATATGCTAGTAATCTTCTTTCATTATCTAAAAACAACTAGCCACTCTACATATCAGCCCATTGTTAACAATAATTTTGTGATTTGCTAACTCCGAAGTCATTGCTGTTTCCACATGAGTTCCCAGCTTGTAACTCTTTGGGAACTTCTTTGTTTGGAAATTACCCTGTAGAGCTGCCACACCTGCTGGCTTTACTCGCCTCAGTCAGCAAAAAGATTGCTGCCGTGTGATATTTAAGTCTGCACTTGCAAGGTAATGCATTGACGAGATATGCAGAAATTTTTTTTTAAAAGCCTTTTGGATCAGTGCACGGCTGCCTTCCCTCACAAGCTCAGCAGGAGTTTAGAACGATGAAGCCTGAGCTTGAGCTTTATTGGCAATAAATTGTACACAAGCTAAAAAAGGTTACAAACAGACATTGCTTGCAGGTTGTTTTTTTTAGAGGAATGAAAGGGGAGAAGCTGTTTGAACACTGCCCACACTTAGTATTGTCTGATCGCAGCAACAAAGGTGGTTGAAAAAGCGTTCCATATTGTGCGCAAAATATGCCACCGATGTTTATGAACTTAAGCGATTCTGTAGTAAGATGCATATCAACCAGAAAGTACGGAACATGAATGAACATGCATAACAACATGACGTTTTGCTGACATGTGAAGATGGCTCATATTTACTGGCTCACTGCAAATTAGGTAATTGTGAACCGCGCCTGAATAGGATAAGATTTTTAGTAAAAGCAGCGGCACTACCACTCACGCATTGGCATCACCCCACTTGAAGCACAGTGTTTCTTATGTATCATTGAAACTTCATTGTCTCTCTCACAGGCAGAGAGCAAGTTCTTGATGACACGTTCTTAATAGGTACGAATGTGCTCGACCTTGCGGCACATGTCTGTGCCTATATGATGAATAAACAGTTCAAAGTTTGTGGCCCCTTTCACCACTGTTCATTCAAGAACAGCCATAATTTAGTGGTTTGTACACATTCAGTAAATGCACTTTTCTGAAAGTGTAGAAGCGTAAAAACGTGTGGTGGTAGGGGCCTCGCATATTGAATAGTAGTGAAAGGGCATGTGTGAGCCAGCTGTCAGTTAACATGCCTAAGATTGTCCTGAGCTGTTTTCTCAAGTTAGGGCCCAAGTTGGCTAGATCGACAAGTGTTACCCTAAGGGCATTGATGAATACTTTTTTCCGCTACTGTACGTCTTTTCATTTATTGGCATTTGCCTTGATGTCACTTCTCTCTTTTTTCTGCGTTTGCAATCCAGAGAAACAATATTAGGGCTCCTGCACTGCTCGGTGTACCCATACAAGTTTTCATGTCGCAAACCTAAATGGACAGTTATGCTTACTTTATAAGCAGTTGAAAATATCTTGGCTAACTTCTGGTAGCGGAAATCATTCAGAAGTGTTTCAGGGCTCAATGATTGTATCAGGGATTCTTTAAGCATTGCTTACACTGAGTGTGACTGTTTTAACTTTATGTTTTTGCACCATTATTTCAGCAAAAGCAGCTCACTTGTCTTCCTTTAATTTTTTTATAACACGCCTGGAAATGTACTTCAAGCACATCACAAGAGGCCTACTATGCCACTCAAGAAAACTGCTTCATCTCATCTTCAAGCTCTAAAGAAGTTACTTTATGAAGCAAGCCAGTGAAGTGTATACGTTAGGCATCACATCAAAGAAAACAAATAAACAAGTCTTTTTTTGCAAGAAACATCATTAATTTTGTGTTGCAAAAACATTTGGCTGCATTTTGGTCACATATAGTCTCAGACAAGAAAGGTTGTTAATATCAGAGGTAGGAGGTAATCTGTATTCAAGTTGTGAAGTGCAATGTTTTTTTTTCAGTTAAGTCATGAGTCTGGATTTGAAAACTCGTCATTATCCACCGGCCCTCTTCCGGCATACAACCAGCATCGTCCACCTGTCATCTGCCCACCACTCTCATCGTCCGACATCTGTCCACCATTCTTCTACCATCTATCTGTCTGTCACTACCCATTACCATAATCCACCAATATTGTGGCTGTCATTATGTCCTCCATCTGTCTGTCACTCCCACCATCTGCCTATCATCCGCCCATCATTACCCATTACCATAATCCTCGAAGATGGTGGGTGGTGGGTCCAATCATGCCCACCATTGGGCAAATTTTCAATAAGGCCCTACGTTTCAGAGCATCGTCCAACTTCAGGTAGTATTGTACTTTTTTGGGTACCGCCCAAATCGAGGTAGTATTGCACTTTTCAGGGCATAACCCAAAGTATGGTAGTACTTTACTTTCAAGGACATTGCCCAAATTAAGGTAGCATTGTACTTTTCAAGGCATTGCCGAAATCAAGGCCGTAATTTACTTTTCAGTGTATCGCCCAAATCAAAATAGTATTTCACTTTACAGGGCATCGCCAAATGAAGGTAGTAGAGTACTTTTCAGGGCATTGCCCGAAGCAAGGTAGTATTTTACTTTTAAGGACATCAACCTAAACAATAAAGTACTGTACTTTCCAGGGCATCGCCCAAATCAAGGTAGGATTTCACTTTTCAAGGCCTCGCCAAAATTAAGGTTGTGATGTACTTTTCAGAGTATTGCCTGAATCAAAGTAGCATTTCACTTTCTAGCACATCGGCCAAATGAAGGTTGTACTGCAGTTTTCAGAGAATTGCCCAAATCAAGGTAGGAATTTACTCTTCAAGACACTGCCCAATTTATGGTAATACTGTACTTTTCAGGGCATTGCCCGAAGCAAGGTAGTATTTTACTTTTAAGGACATCAACCTAAACAATAAAGTACTGTACTTTCCAGGGCATCGCCCAAATCAAGGTAGGATTTCACTTTTCAAGGCCTCGCCAAAATTAAGGTTGTGATGTACTTTTCAGAGTATTGCCTGAATCAAAGTAGCATTTCACTTTCTAGCACATCGGCCAAATGAAGGTTGTACTGCAGTTTTCAGAGAATTGCCCAAATCAAGGTAGGAATTTACTCTCCAAGACACTGCCCAATTTATGGTAATACTGTACTTTTCAGGGCATTGCCCGAGTCAAGATGCTATTGTACTTTTCAGGGCATCATTCAAATCAACGTAGTGTTGTAGTTTCCAGGGCGTCACCTATATCGAAGTAGTAATGTACTTTTAAGGGCATGGCCCATATTGAGGCAGTATTTTACTTTCCCATTCATTGCCCAAACCAAGGTAGTGTGTACTTTCTAGGGCATCACCCACATCAAAGTAGTGTTGTGCTTTTCAGGGCGTTGCCTGAAACAAGGTAGTATTCTACATTTCAGGGCATCGTCCAAGTAAAGGTAGCATGGTACTTTCCAAGGCATCGCCTAAATCAAGGTAGTATTGTACTTTTCAGGGCATCGCCCAAATGAAGGTAGTATAGTACTTCTCAAGGCATGGCCCAAATCGAGGTGGAATTGTACTTTCTAGGGCATTGCCCATAGTATTGTGCTTTCCAGGGCATCATCTAAATCAAGGTAGTATTTTACTTTTCAGGGCATTGCCCCTATATAGGTCGTATTGCATTTTCCAGGTGATTGTCTAAACCAAGGTAGTATTGTCGTTTCAAGGGCATACTTATTAGAGCTAGGGGTAACGTCAGGACGCACACTCTCGTGTGAAGGAAGAAGGGCGAGCTTCGCTGCACTTAGCGAGTACTGTAGCACTCGCCTCGTACGCGAGCTCGGTCATATGGCGCACAAAACACTATGTAATCTGGTGTGCTGCAGGTGACTGAATGGGATTGAGGAACGGGAAAGAGGAAGCGCTGAAGGAAATGTGACGTCGGCGAGTAAAATCTTCCCGGACTTTTAGTTTGACTAGCCAGATCTAATGGCTTTAACAGATTGTTGTTTAAAATAATTTATACCAATCATATGACTACAGTTAACTTAAGAAATGCCCACTCTACCTTACGCCATACTTATCCCATTTCATTCTTCCTATATAGAGTCTATATGTATTTTGTGAACGTTTATACACATTTAGCAGTGGGGCAGAGCTCTTCTCGGATGGGCCATGGCAGTGCGCACAGAGTTCAGCTTTAGCACGGGTCGCCAGCATAGGGAAAGATGGTGATGGTTGCGCTTTTTGATACCGACTGGCAATATCTAGCAATAATTGCTCGTCACACTAGGTAAAAACACTGCACCGATCCTCATCGCCTTGCATGCGTTGTCATGATAACGGTAATAAATATTGCAGCAAGATATCTATAATCATAAACATGTAAGAAAATTTTAAATTGAACGGAGAAGGAATGTGACCGCTTCAAAATTATTCAATAGAAGTGCGACCACTGGCTGCAGTTACTGAAACTTCATATTTAATCATAATTGAAGGCGTGGCCTGCTGTGATCACTATTATTTGATTTCGCGTTTTGGGAGCATAACTTGTCTCCTATGGTAAATTTATCGTTCTTTTAGCGCTGAATTTTGATGAAGTCTTAATGCTTGACTCTCAACACCTAGTACATTGCAGTGCAGCTCACAGGCGAACTCTCATATATAAATATTTATTAGAATTTTGACGTTTTGGTTCATACAGACATAAACAAGTGCAATCGGCTGATAGACTTACTGTAAAAATATATCCCCTAGGAGTCTATATGCCCTCTACTATCGTTTTCTCGGGCTCTCTAGCCGCAAGAGTTAGTTACGTCATTGGCCAGGTTTCTCGGAAAGTTGCCCATGTCAGACGTGTGCTTAGATTTATATGCACGTTAAAGAACCCCAGACGGTTGAAAATTTCGGATCCCTCTACTACGGTGTCTCTCATATTAAAATCGTGGTGTTAGACCATTAAACTCCAACAATTATACAGCTTCCTCTAATTATTGGTGAAATGAGGGCCTTCGTTCTGCGATAGCTCACGGTGTCTGCGTCCGACTGATGGAACCGAAACATGAAAAATTGAAGTTAGAACGAAAGACAAAGCGATAACAATGGAAGCACAGACTGCGCCTCGTGTGCTCTGTGAGAGTGCGCAACGTTTCTTTCGAGTTTCATTGTATCAAGTTATTCTGACGATAGAGAAAACATGCCCTTAGGAAGTTTTGCGCAGTGTTATGGAAGCCAGAGATCGTGTGCTCGTGTAGATCACTGATAGAAGAAACGTCATAAAGAAACCATGCGCGAACAACATTGGAAGCGTGGGTGATATGAGAGTGGTTCATGGTGGAGCCTGTCAATTTTTCTAAATTGAGAAAGAAACTTTTCGGTACTTTGAAATCTTAAGTTGAGACGTAGCAGCACGTGACAGCTAGGAACACACTTTTTTTGTTAGCAGCCTATTTATGAGCATCTGGAGTATCCGTGAGGGCGGCCCAGACAGAAGAGATATTTTTTCCGGGTGATGCAGCCACTATGGATACCAACGTGCAGTTACGACAACCAACCAATATGCCATGACTTGGAAAACTAATGCAGGAACTCTGTGAGGAGGCCGAGAGAGAAAGGTGGGAGGTGATAATTATTGCCACCCGTCGCATAAATCATAAAGTAGCTAGGTCGACTAGCACCGTCTCAAGCCTGATGCGGTTACCAAGTCCAATGTTACATGCATTGATGCAGTGTGAAGTCTTGTCAAATCACCAGCACCGTAGTTTTAGACATTAGCTATTTTAACCCGATAGGACTGAGCGCACGGTACAACAAAAACACATAATGGTCAAACTTTGAAGAAAATCACTACTGTTTGTCATTCAGTTATTTTAAAAAGTTGCTAAATAAAGTTGGCCGGCCAAGTTAAATTGCTAATTCTGGTTAATGGCCACACTGAACTCTTTTGGTGTTTTCCGTTAGATTGTGGCCTGCGTAGATAGATAGATAAATAGATAGATAAATAGATAGATAGATCGATAGATAGATGTGATGGGCGAGTGTAGACAGAAGTATATAAATGATCATATGGTAACCTTATCATATAGTATACCTTTATGTATAGAACCAGTTTAGATTGCTTGGAGTTTCATTTTGATTGCATGGTTCCTACCACGCCAAAAATTTGAATGCTGAAAGACTTGATATCAAAGATTGTACGAAGAACAATCGGACTGTTTTTTTAGTATACCTAGCGAATACTTGATCATACTAAACACAGGCGACAGAGCAGAGATGTTTCTTTGTCAAATCTGAAAATAGACAGCCATGTCAGAATAAGTAAATGTTATCTGGAATTAGCAATACAGTTCATTTCACGTTGTGCGTAACTTTGCCGGCCACGGTTCATCGTCGTGTGTATTTTAACAGTGAATAAGCTGGCAGTAATTCTGCCGAGATGTCCCAGTGATTTTGAGCTCAAAATGGCACCAAGCAGTTAAGGCATGGCCGACAGAAGCAATGGGGAAAGCTAGCTGTTACGAGTCTTTTTTTCCGCTGTATTTTTCGCGATAAAGACCTTGTGTTGTTCAAGGTAAATAGGACGTGGTGATTTGACCAGGCCTCGGCCGCCTCTTGTTGCCTCATTCGACGCTTTCTGGTATCGTCGTGCACGTACACATAACGGTTCCGGTGAAAGACTGGCACCCAGCTGCCACGCAAAGCGCATTATTCACAAAGGTCAGCTGTTTTCCGCCTGGAGGGGGATCTACCTCCTCCACACTGTACGAGTGGCAGCTGCGACGACTCCGTTCTAGCGATGGCCAGTCATGTAAATGATGGAAGCCGTTTGCAACGTCGTTACTATGTGCCGACCACGCATGAAAAGGCGCCTCGCCGTTACTTTCTCTTTATGGCAGCAGCGCAAGTTATGGCGGCCGAGATAACAGCAAAGGACAAAATTGCCTAATGAGGCTCACTAGGGTTGAAAAAGTTATTTGCTGGAAGCACATTCTTCTTTTTCCTTCTTCTTTTTCTACTTCTTTTTTCCATTCTTCTTTTTCTTTGCCTGTGTGGGCATCTTGTGGTGCGCTTTAATTTTCTAGGTATTGTTTCTTCACAGTGAACTACACCTCAGCACTCAGTTTTGTTCGTTATAAATGTGACCCGGGGAATGTCTGTACAATTTTTTTCGCTGTTCTAAGTAACTAAGCATCATTAAATAGGAAGAAACTGGCTGAAAATATTTGAGAGGCTCCATTGGTCATCTTTCTGTTTAGTATTTTTGCATGTCCTTAGAGAAATTTCACCTCCTGCAATTATTCTTGAGTTGAAACGAGCACCTATAAGTCTTCCGGACTTGTTGCAAGTGTTTCCTGGTTCGTCTTATTTGTTTCAGAGGTGAAGCATCTTAGGTTTATGTTTGTCGGTGGGTCATGTAATAGCGGTGTTTCATGCAGCCAGAGTGTGTCATAAGAACATCATCCATTAAAAAAGCTGATGCGTGCCACATAAGTAAGATGAAGCCCACTACCTTCCGCCACTACACTAAACATTGATAAGGCAGCAGTTAGCCCAACCCATCTCTCATGACGTTAGTGCCGAGAAAATTATTCTCTACATTGCTTGCATGCCGTCGGGTACTAATACTTCGCATGTTGAGAAGATGGTGAGCTTTATTTAGCGTGATCGCCAGTCCGACGAAAAATTCCGACTACTATAGGTGAGTGAAAACACCCTTCGCTACATGCTGTAGGGTACTAAACCTTAGCATGTTGAGAAGAAGAGCGGTAGCGCAAGCCGCAGCCCGACAAAGATTTCCGACGACGTTAGTAGAGCGGAAACACCCTTCCCTACATGCCGTAAGGTACTGAAGCTTGGCATGTAGAGAAAAAGAAGATGAGCGTAAGCGTAAGTGGCAGCCTGACGAAGTTTTTCGATGACGTTAGTAGAGCGGAAACAACCTTCACCTAAATACAACAGGGTACGAAAACTTGGCATGCTGAGAAGAAGAAGAGCATTAGCGTGAGCGGCAACCTGACGAAGTATTTCGTTCACGTTAATAGAGCGGAAACAACCTTCACCTAAATGCCACAGGGTACAAAAACTTGGCATGCTGAAAAGAAGAAGAGCATTAGCGTAAGCAGCAGCCGCACGAAGTTTTCCTAGCTAAAAACACTTCCCTACATGCCGTAAGGTACTTAAACTTGGCATGGTGAGAAGAAAAAGAGCATTAGCGTTAGCGGCAGCCCAAAGAAGTTTTTCGATGACGTAAATGAAGCGTAAACATCTTTTCTGCACGACATAAGGTACTGAAAGTTCGCATGTTGAGAAGACAGGGGCATTAGCGTGAGCGGTAGCGTGACAAAGTGTTCTGACGACGTTAGTTAAGCGGAAACATATTTCGCTACATGCTGTAGAGTACTAAACCTTACCATGTTTAGAAGAAGAGTGGTAGCGTTAAACGCAGCCTGATAAAGATTTCTGACAACATTAGTAGAGCAGAAACACCCTTCCCTACATGCCGTTGGGTACTAAAATTCGCCATGGTTAGAAAAAGATGAGCATGAGCGTAAGCGGTAGTCCGAGGAAGTTTTTCGACGACGTTTGTAGAGCAGAAACGCCGCTTCCTACATGCAGTAGGGTATTAAACGTGGCATGTAGAGAAAAAGAAGAGCTTTAGCGTAAATGACAGCCCGAGCAAATTAGTGGAATGAAAACACTCTTTTTACATCACGTAGGGTACTAAAACTTGACATATTGAGAAGAAGAAGAGTATTGAAGTAAGTGGCAGGCCGACTAAGTTTTCGACGACGTTAGTAGAGCAAAAAAACCCTGAGCCCTATATGTCATAGGGTTCCAAAACTTGCACTGTTGAGAAGAAGGTGAGCATTAGCGTTAGCGGCAGCCCGACTAAGTTTTCCGAAGACGTTAGAGAAGAGGAAACGCCCTTTTCTGCATGCCTGGTTTGAGGTTTGGCATCTGCGGTTGGGCTTTATCAGTAAGTCGTTCTCAAAACGTTGCATACGCTTCGCGCTTCTCCAGGTTTCACATTGGTTGATATTGTCACGATGAGTCACAAGTACTGGGAGATATATTGAACAACCGGGTAGCTAGCTCTAGGACGATGCGTCAGTCGTGGCTGGCTCTCGAGCCGAGAAGAGACACGCAATTCTTCTTCCTTTCCTCCAGATGGTAGAGGCGCTCTTGCAGTCGACCCACTACGTGTGGGTGGCATTATCCCCCCTTTCGAAAAGAAAAAAAAAGTCCCAAAAGGGGAAAAGAAAAGTACATAGCACCACCACGATGTTACGACATAGGCACGTGGAAAAAAAGAAATTGGAAATTCGGATAAAGTAAAAATAGAAATGAACGAGCGTGCCAATATAGGAAAAATCAGTGAACGAAGAAGCAAGTTCACAAAAATAAATAAATAACACAAAGAACGCTGTACGGCAAGAAAAAAGTTATGAACAACGCGCAATAAATGGTTTCATGCGCAACACATGAACGACATCCGACCTCGGTCGTGTCCTACTCCGTGCCTGCGATGTTGAGTCCGGAACCACTTCATAGTTCACGTCACTGACGCGGCGTAACACTTTATAAGGGCCAAAGTACTGGCTGAGTAACTTTTCACTAAGGCCACGGCGGCGGACGGGCGTCCACACCCAAACTTGGTCTCCGGGGTTGTAAAATATTTCACTGTGGCGGATGTTATAGCGCCGTGCGTCTGCCTGCTGTTGCTGGCCGATGTGTAGTCGCGCGAGCTGCCGGGCTTCCTCAGCACGCTCTGCGAATTCATCGGCGTCAGTTGTCAACTCGTCTTCGTCTTGACACGGTAGCATAGAGTCCAGCATGGTCTGCACTTTGCGGCCGTAGAGAAGCCGAAATGGCGTGAATCGCGTGGTCTCTTGCACGGCGGTATTATACGCGAAGGTCACGTAAGGTAAGATCCGGTCCCATGTTTTGTGCTGTACGTCGATGTACATTGAGATCATGTCTGCAATGGTCTTATTCAGTCGCTCGGTAAGTCCGTTGGTTTGCGGGTGGTACGCAGTTGTCTTTCGGTGTCTGGTGTTGCTCAGTTTGAAAACCTCGTCCATAAGCTGCGCCGTGAATGCTGTCCCTCTGTCCGTTATTATAGTGGAAGGAGCACCGTGTCGTAACATGATGTGGCGCATGAAAAATTGTGCTACCTCAGAAGCCGTGGCTCGTGGGATCGCCTGCGTCTCAGCGTAGCGTGTCAGATAGTCGGTCGCGACGATCACCCATTTGTTGCTGTCCGCAGATAGGGGGAATGGTCCGAGAATGTCCATGCCGACTTGGTCGAACGGCGTGCAGGGTGCTTCAATCGGCTGAAGCAAACCAGCTGGCTTAACAGATGGTTGCTTTCGACGCTGACATTCCCGACAGCTCTTGACGTACTTCTTGACGCTTGCCGAAAGTCCTGGCCAATAGTACCTCTCACTCACTCTGGCAAGTGTCCGTGAGTAGCCCAGATGACCGGATGTGGGTTCGTCATGGCAAGCGAAAAGGACGTCGTCTCGCATGTCTCGAGGAACCACCAGGAGGTAGGTACGGTTGTTCGAACGAGCGTTCTTCTTGTACAGCACACCCTCTCGAAGGCAGAATGACGGCAACGAGCGGGATAAATGACGTGGTATGATTGTGTCCTGGCCCTCTAAATGATCGATGATCGGACGAATCTCTGCGTCATCCCGCTGCAGTTTACTCAAGTCTGATGAGCTAATGGCGCCCAGGAAGCCTTCGTCTTCCTCTGCTTCCTGACTGACGACATGAAGGGGTGCGCGTGACAGTGTGTCAGCGTCTTCATGCTTACGGCCGGACTTATGGACGATGGTGACGTCAAATTCCTGCAGCCGCAAGCTCCACCGTGCTAGCCGTCCTGAAGGGTCGCGCAGGCTTGCCAACCAGCAGAGGGCATGGTGGTCCGTCACTACCTTGAAGGGACGACCATAAAGGTACGGGCGAAACTTGGTGATTGCCCACACGACTGCGAGGCACTCTTTCTCCGTAGTGGAATAATTCGCCTCGGCACGGGATAGAGAGCGGCTGGCGTAGGCTATCACCCTTTCGATGTCGTCTTGACGCTGAACGAGCACTGCACCAAGCCCAACGTTACTAGCGTCAGTATGGACCTCCGTGTCAGCATAATCGTCGAAATGAGCGAGAACGGGTGCTGATTGCATGCGCTGTCGCAGTTCATCAAAAGCTGCTTGTTGCTCGTTTTCCCAGACAAACGGCGTGTCGTCCCTTGTGAGACGAGTCAGAGGTTCTGCTATCTGTGAAAAGCCATGAATGAACCGGCGATAGTAGGCGCACAAACCAAGGAAGCGCTGGACGGCTTTCTTATCGACAGGAGCTGGTAATTCGGCAACAGCGGCAAGCTTGTCTGGATCGGGCCGGACTCCTTCAGCGCTAACTACATGTCCAAGAAATTTCAGTTCTTCATAGCCGAAGTGGCACTTCTGTGGCTTTAGAGTGAGGTCCGCCGATCGGATAGCCTCCAGCACGCTGCGCAGGCGCTGTAGGTGCTGCTCGAACGTGGCAGAGAAGACCACCACATCATCAAGGTAGACAAGACAAGTCTGCCACTTGAGCCCTGTGAGGACAGTGTCCATCATTCGCTGGAAAGTTGCCGGCGCTGAACACAAGCCGAAAGGGAGTACTCGAAATTGGTATAGGCCGTCTGGAGTCACGAAGGCTGTCTTTTCGCGGTCTCGCTGATCTACCTCGATTTGCCAGTACCCACTTTTGAGGTCGAGAGAAGTGAAATAATGGGCACGACGAAGTCTATCCAGCGAATCGTCGATACGCGGTAGCGGGTACACATCCTTTTTGGTCACGTTGTTGAGCTTTCGGTAATCGACGCAGAAGCGTAGCGATCCGTCTTTCTTTTTAACAAGCACGACTGGAGATGACCACGGGCTGTTGGATGGTTCGATAACGCCATCGTCAAGCATCTCGCGAACTTGCGTACGTATCGCTTCACGTTCTTTAGCCGACACGCGGTAGGGGTGCTGGTGTATTGGGCGTGCGTCCTCGTACGTGATGATCCTGTGCTAAGTGATGGACGTCTGGCGGATCTTTGAGCAACTTGCGAAGCAAGACCTGTACTCGAACAAGAGCGCTCGCAGCGCAGTCTGGTTATCGGTGGACAGATCAGGATTGATGTCAATGTTGCTCATTGATGTGTCTGCGTTATCCACTATTTCTGACGTGGGACAGTTGGTTACGTTTGCTACTTCGTGGGCAAACGCTATCGAAGTGCCACGGAAAAGGTGTCGATGCTCGTTGCTAAAGTTGGTAACGAGCAATTCAGATCGGCCGTCGCGAACGTGAATTACACTTCTCGCTACACATATGCCTTGCTGCAGGAGGTGTTCTGAATTTGTCTCGGCCACCACATCGCCATCGCTCAAACCACAGCATCTTACGTCGACTAGAACACTGGCTCGGGGAGGAAGCGTCACGCTCTGTTCAGAAATACGGAGTACGTCGACACGCATTCCGTCATCCTGCACGTTGATTGCTCGCTGGGCTGAGAACGTGACGCGGCGCTCTTGCAGATCAATGATAGCTCCATTTTCCTGTAGAAAATCAACTCCCAGAATGACGTCATTGGAGCATTCACGTAGAACAAGGCAGCTTGCTACGAATGTGTACCCTTGAATCTGTACTCTAATTGTGCAGGCACCCAGTGGAGTTACGACATGGCCACCAGCTGTCCGAATCTGCGAGTTATGCCACGGCGTGATTACTTTCTTCAGCTGCGTTGTCAGTTTCCCGCTCAGTATGGAATAGTCTGCGCCGGTGTCCACTAACGCATTAACTACACAACCATCAATTGTTACTGCTATGTCGAGTGAAAGCCGGCTATCCTTTGCAGCAGCAGGTGATGTCGGACCAGTTTCTGTACGGTTCTGCGTCAATAGGAGGTCTTCAGCGCTTCGACGCTCAGCGACCCCGCCCCCAGAGGTCGCTTCGGCTAGTTTTCCCGGCGGGGGCTGGGAGATCGTTCGGTAGAATACCGCTGGGGCATTGATGAAAATCGCCTCGGTGATGGCGAGCGCGACTGGCGCCCGGCAGACGGTGGTTCATGCTGCTGGGAGAGGTAGTTTTGGATGTCGCGTGGTCTCTGACCGTAACGGGGGGGCGGCGAGTACGCAGAGAAGCCGCGAAGCCCAAGACGGCGATAAGGACACTGGCGGTACAAGTGATCAGCTTCTCCGCAATGAAAGCATAGAGGTCGGTGATCGGATGTGCGCCAGACATCAGACTTCCGAGGATACGAGTGCCGATCGTCGATGTACTGGACCGGTTGTACCGAACGATGGCCAACAGAAGCACCACGGCCAAAGGGCAGGGGCGGTGGCGTGTACGTGCCTTCGTAGTATGGCATGTGCTGCGCTGACTCGAGTGAAACTGCAGGGACAGGATGAACGAACAAGGGCGGCGATGCAGCAGGGCGTTTCAGGGCTTCCGCGTAGGTTGTCTTACGGTGGTATTCAGCAGGAGCTGGCGCAGCTGTGTCAGGAGGCAAGGTGTCCCGGAGGGCCTGGTGCAGCTCATCTTCGATGACGGTTGCAATAGAGCTAACCGTAGGATTAGGTGTTACACCAGCCTTTTGCAACTCCTCACGTACGATATTACGGATGAGTTCACGTAAGGAGTCATTGCTGGTCCCAGCGGCGGCGAAAATGTCAGCAGAGGACATGCCTCTGACTTGCCTGTCGTATTGGTTTGATCGCTGCTGTAGCATTTTTTCCATTGTCACGGCTTCAGACAAGAACTCCGCGACCGTCTTCGGAGGGCCTCACACGAGGCCGGCGAAAAGCTGGTCCTTGACACCACGCATCAAGTGACGCAACTTCTTGTCCTCCGTCATTCTTGAATCTGCCCGTCGGAAGAGACGCGTCATGTCTTCGACGTACGCGGTCACAGTTTCGTTTGGCGACTGGACGCGGGCAAGAATAGCTCGTTCAGCTCTTTCTTGGCGGTCAGCACTGGCATATGTCTGCAGAAGTCTACGAGAGAATTCTGGCCACGTCGTCAGCTGCTCCTCTCGATTTTTATACCACGTGCGAGCCCCGTCTTCGAGATAGAAGTAGACACGACCCAGTTTCGCCGCGTTGTCCCACTGATTCAAGTTGGCTACGCGCTCGAAGTCCGCCAACCAGTCCTCAACGTCTTCGCTCTCCGTACCATGGAACGTCGTCGGTGCCCGTGGGCTTTCCAACGTATATCGGTTCGACGACGTGCTTCCCGTGCCGGTTGGCAAGGTTTGTACCGAAGTGCTGGTCATGTTTGTTGACGTGGTGGTAGCAGTATCGTTGACTTCCGGAGGCAATCCCCTGATTCGGCGGCTCGTCCGATGCACGGGAGTATTGACTGGCACTGGACTCGTATTACAGCTTCCTGGGGGGGGGGGGTCTGCAGCATCCGTGAGACTACCCAGCACCTTCCACCAGTTTGTCACGATGAGTCACAAGTACTGGGAGATATATTGAACAACCGGGTAGCTAGCTCTAGGACGATGCGTCAGTCGTGGCTGGCTCTCGAGCCGAGAAGAGACACGCAATTCTTCTTCCTTTCCTCCAGATGGTAGAGCCGCTCTTGCAGTCGACCCACTACGTGTGGGTGGCAATATGAAACTACCTATCATAATTTCCATAGCTAGTTGCCACGCCTTTACAGCGATCTGAGCATGCAGTTCTACACGCGAAGCATTTCTTAGCAAAGTTGGGCGACTTTGAGTCTATCTATCTATCTATCTATCTATCTATCTATCTATCTATCTATCTATCTATCTATCTATCCGCCGACGACTTTTAGCGCTCCTGGCCGTTTCAATAACGGTATTGATGCCAAAATTGGCATGACAACACATGACAGTATGGCGAAAATGAATGACTTGTCATAACGTGAAAATCATGATATGTTTGTCAGAAATGTCTGACTTATATTTCACGCTCTTGCTGCCTTTACAGGGATTTCGTTCAGATGACACAATGCAAAATTGGTATGCTAGAACATGACTGCATGGCGAACATAAGTGACAACCCCTAACGTGAAAATCATGAAAAGAATGTCATGTAAGTCATGAGTAGACACCACGCTCATGGTGCGCTCGTGGTCGTTTCGTTAGCATCACCTATACCAAATTCAGTATTACAGGACGTGAATAGACGATGAACGTATATGACATGTCCAAACATGATAATCATGACATACGTCCCTATTGCAAAAACCTCGTGCTGCCAGTACGTTTTTTGGCACTGGTACATGCTGGAGACACTGGTACATGCTTGTAAGCACTGGCATTTCACTGGGCGCACTGGGAAAAAGCTGTGTCGCACTGGTAGGAGCGCTGGCTCAACTGCTGTTATGCTGATGCGCACTGCGAAGCGCTGGAAGCGCTGGAATTTTCACTGGCAAGCGCTGGTGAATAATGGAGCACGCACAGTTTCTACCAGCGCAGCGGCAGCGTGCACGTTATTGTAGCGTGTGCCGTGGTTTGTTTCGGTGTCATTGAATATAAAACGCTTGATTCGATGGCAGGGAGAGATGCTATCCTGACAGATACCGAGCATACGTAATTTTTGCGGCGCACGTACGTATCGCAACAACTATAATGCACCTTTTTCGCATATGCCCCGCGTAAACCGGCCATATTCGCATCATCCATTTTCTGTAATGTTTCCAAGTTGCAGTGTTTGCAAGCCTAGAGCTGCACGCCACTCCTAACAGAAATTGGAAATTGTTTTTGCCGCAAAGTTGATGAAACGTAAATGAGCTGTCTCGGTCACATCGCAAGGTTTCCCAGCGGAGGTGAGAAACAAAGCTGCCGTTCGATTCAGCCAAACCGCATAAATGTATGTCTGGCCATGTTTATCCTTCTATTTACTTCAGGTAAGAGTTAGAAATGTTCCGAAGCTCAAATGCAGAATCTTCAACCATACCAACTCACCGCGTCTAGAGTGGTCTTACCCAGTGCCCGGCCCAGCGAGCATTAAACCTGTCGTGCCAGACGCGTTGGAATGTTACCGGAGCTTCTTGCTTCGTGTACACACAACTTTAGAGTATGAGAATAACTGTAAAGTATAGTTTAGACATCCATGAACCTAAATAAACTATTTTGTCTTGTGTCGATGTTCGCACAAGGAGCGATGACGATCGAACGTCGCGCTTTCAGCTGCGCAGGCTGTCATCTAAAGCTGCCGACCGCACCTAGCTGGTACTTCTCCGTCTGATATGTAAAACACGCAATTTTGAGTTGGTAATTTGGTACGCCTTCGTGCACTGACTCCCTGGTATATGTTTTCAGTGGATTGCATTGGTATTTTTATGGATGTTTTTTTATTGTTGGTATTGATATAACAGCATATATCTGTACAATGGCACGCCCGCTGTATACTGCCAGCGGAGGCCAGAAAAACGGCTGTCGCTCGCCATCGTCACTCCGTAAATGCATTTCTTGCAGTTCTGGCATTCATTGACCTTCCACTTAATTCAGGTACAGTTTAGGTAACAGTTAGAAATATTAAGAAGCTCAAATGCAGAAACTTCAAGGATCGCAACTCAGCTGCTTCGAAAGCAGCCTTACCCAGTGCCTCGTCCCAGCGAGGCCTATTGTGCCAGCCGCGTCGGTGTACCTGCTGCCAGCACTTTTTACTTTAAGTAGGCACAATCCTAAATTGTAAGAATTACTGTAAAATACAGTTTAGACATCCATAAGCCTATATTGACTATTTATCCGCGTGTGCGGTGCCATCACAAGGAGCGGCGATGATCGATGTGTCATGCTTTCAGCAACGTAGGCTGTCACCGAAAGCCTCCTTCTGAGCGCAGGAGCCGGTACTTCTCTGACTCGAACGTAAGAACACGCGATTTCGAGTTGGTAATTTGGTACGCGTTAGTGAACTAACATCGTGGAATACGTTTTCAGCTGATTGCATTAGTCATTTCTTTGGTGGTTTCTTAGTTGCAGGTATCTATGTAACTGATTATATGTAATCTGGCACGCCAGATGTGTACTACTACATTGTCAAATGCGCGAATAAAAATACTCAAAATTCACTCATGGGCGTGGATATTTAACAAAAAAGACATTTAAATCATCTCTACTTGTTTACCAGTAGCAAGTGCTAAAACCGACTATCAAAGGAAAAAAAAACTATCGGCAACAACAGCTGACAATCTGTGGCTGCTCCTCCAGTCAATTTGAGATTTCTCAGAGTTAAGATGAAGATGCTTTAAAAAACTTTGCGCTCTTGGTAATATCCGCACGTCATTCGGTGTCCGGAAGCTGGTCGTCACTGTCGATTCAAGCCGCAATTGTTATTTGGGAAGGAATATTGTGTCAGTCTTGACTGTGCTACTTGTGAAGTTGAAGTTGAACGACGCGCTCTTCGTATAAATAGTCATTTACAACCCGAACTGCATGTTTTGGCGTGGAGTAGTGGGTAGCGTGCTCGGTTTGCGGTCGGGTAGTAGCAAATTCAAATCTCGTCATGTGGTGTCTTCTTTTTTCAATTTTTTTAATTTTATTGTGAATGCGCGCTATTTTACCTCTATAATTATTTATTTATGGCGAAAGGGCATCCCCGTTTCAACCCTGTGAAGCCATTTTGCGCAGAGCACTGGGATGCTGCCCCAGTACCTGGGCTTGGAGGCGCTAGTGACAGTGCCATACTGGGCCCATAATCAGGCACGGCACTGGACACTGATACCCAGTGGCACTGGTTTTCGCTATAGGGGTGGCAGGTAAAACATGACTACATGTTACGCTAAAGCGCGCTCGGGAATGTTTCGTTAGTTCCACATATACGAAATTCGGTAATACGTGAGGTGAATGGAGGACAAAGATAAATGACACGCCATAACTTGATTTAAATGATATACGTTTTATGTGAAACATGATTACGCGCTACGCTCATAGCGGGCTCGCTGTGGTTTTGCTAACTCAACACATACCAAATTTGGTATAACGTGACGTGACCGGACGAAAAAAGTAAATGACACGTCTAAACATGATAATCATAATATAGAAGTCATGTACGGTATAATTTACGTCCGTCGTATCATTGTGCTCGTTTTAAAGTGGCATATCAACATTCCTCATTCGTGCTTCGCTTATCATTGATTCCCACTGTACGTAGCACCTGCCAACTTTTTTCACTTACTTCCAATATGGCTTTCGTTGTTTATAACTCCAGAACCGCCGTAGTTGTGTAGGTAGAGCAGAGCACGTTTGATTCGAAGGTAACTGGTTCGTCTTTACCACTGGTGAGTTAATTTTTCATTTACCTGATGTTGGCATCACCTCATAACTGCTACTAATCTATATAGTACTTGTAACTAACACTCATTATATACATCCTTATCGGATGCAGTATAAGCCTGTCCCTAAAAAAACGCATGTCTCAGTTCAGTTCCATTGCTTTGTATAAGTACAACTACTGAAAGCGTGAATTTGGTGCAAGGGCGGTAGTGACGAAAGTTTTGACCACTGCACTTTGCAAGTTTTTTTTCTATTCAGCACTTTTTCCAAGAGCACAGCTGTAAAAAATACACTTATCGTTTCGGCTTCAAAAGAGTGGCAAACTGTCAGTCTTGATTTGCGATGGCCTGCCGTATGCACTTTATCTTCTGTGAATCTAGTTTGCATTAGTATAGGTCCCCGTCAGCAGTTGACTTCGGTATACTATAGTGGTGTGCGTACTCCTAAGGTTAGTTGCCAGTTGCGAACTCTTTCTCATAGCCGCCACTACCACAATGCAAGAAACCCACCCTGACCAGTGTTGCATGGAACAAGAGCACAGCAACCCCGGAAGTTTCAGTTGAAGATGCGAAGAAAGCTTCACATGAAACAATCTGTTAAGAGAGTTTGTTCTTTTTTTGAAAACGTGATGAATGGAACGAGCATCCATGCGTATACAAATTATCCAGAAGTGACCATTCTGGAGTCCTCCGCACATTTCTCAGGCCAGAAAGGTCACTGCACTTTAGTGCTAGTAGCCTCACCAAGTGTCATTCTAGAGACTCTGTAATTTCAATCCGTAACTGGCATGATGCTTTTGGAAATAATATCTCAACAACTCTTACGGTGGACTCTGAAATACCAGGAACACCTATCTGGTCGTCAACCTGAGATGATAACGTATAATAACTACACACAAGAAAACTTTGACGACCTTTCTATGAGCATAAAATCACCGACAGTAGCAGAGCGCAGTTTTTCGAAGCTGCAAGACTGATGAGAGGTGTACTATGTGAAGTAGTCTGCTGTGATTGACACTCAGACTGGCCGCTCTCTGTCCTGTGAGTGGTGCTTCATTCTGCCTAGTGAATGGTGCCTCATCAATGGTGACCGAATGGAGATGTGGCGGCCTTGGCCAATTACTTTGCCGCTCACCCATATACAATGTGGGTGCGTTTTGAAAGAATCAGCCCGCCAGTGCATGTTAAATAGTCTTATCTTCATCCTATACTTCATGTCTAAGACGGTAGATTCTTCCGCAAGACACAAAGAGGGAGGCACAGAATGTGCTATGCGCACAAATTAGCTTCTATTCAGCACACAGCTAACTCTTAGAGGGCCCTTTGAAAGGCAGTTTGTCTCTATTTCCGAGACGCTCAATTATTATTTCTAGTTTGGTTCAAGTATCTGACAAGTGAGAAAAATATGGTATGTGGAGGGTCCTCAAACTCACTTCAGCCAGGGGGATGCAGGCGGGCACTTTAGTCTCACAGGGGCCCGGTCAGCGAAAAAAGTAAAGGGGGGAGGGTCGCAGAAACTGTCAGCAAATATTTTCAATAAAATAAAAAAACCTTTCTCGTAACACATAAATGGGTCATTTCTGAATGAGATTGGGTACCAGTATTCCGACATGTCGAAACCGGAAATGACGAAGGTCTAAGTAGACGTGCAATCTGAATTATTGTTTTTAGTTCATGGTTATGTTTCAACGCATGGTGATCGCACGGGGTCACATCACGACAAGATTGGCTTAGACCAGTCATGCCTGAGTAGCTCACGAACATGCTTATTAGGAAGTTGAAAAAAAATGGGGCAAAGACAGCCATTTGCGGGCCGAAAGCTAGAGGCTCGCTGGTCGCGTGTTTGAAACCCCTGCTGTATAACTTCGATGTTCTCTTGCACGTGCAACTTGAAGTTCCGAGTCGAGAAAGCGGCGCATAGATGTATTCGTTTGCTTTAAGAACGCTTATATCTTTATGTGTAGGTATCCACGTGAACGCTAAAACAGTCACTGAAAACAATCAATATTTACGACTCCACGAGCACCGTGTAGTGTTCTTGGCGTCCTTGTGAGGAGAAAGAACGACAAAGAAGAAGCCTCTCTTGCTTTATTGTGTTCAGGATATAGCACTCATTATTTGTCTTGAAAGAGCAAGGTGTGTTTTTCACTATAGCAGTTGAACCTCTGTGTGTCCGAAAATGTTTTTAGCACCTTTTTTTCACGTATCACACTTCGGTTTCCTCTTTATAAATGTTTTGCGATGCTTTCTTGTTGGGTTGCCAGTTCGTTACTGTGCTAGGTCTGGTATCGCTGCCACCCCTACTATTAGCATCTTTATTCTTGAAATATAGTTTTTTTTGTGCGGCGCTACTGAACCACGAAATAGAGGTTCGGTCTTAAAATGCATTGCAGATGGCAATTTGATGCTGCAGAAGAATTCTGTGCTAAGTAACAATAAGTGAAGAACTACTAAGCCATCGTGACGCTGAAATCATGCATATAACTGGAAAATGCAGATCACGATAAAAATTATGTATAACACAGTAAGATCCGAAGACTCATGCATGCTGTTGACAAAGAGTAGTTACGGATACCTTCAAAATCACCATAAAAGCATAAAAAACATAAGCGAAAGAAGTAATGTGTGGAGAGGCTAACGTCGGTGCTCGAAGATAGAAATGAACTGTAGTTTGCGCACACCACAATTACATTGCTCACTTTCAAGCAGTTATATTTTGCAGGAGTTTTTTTTTTTGTTGTTGTTCCGTGATTGCACCGTTAAAATAAAAGCAAGGCTGAAACAAAATAACGCGAAAAAATAAAGAACAAACGGCATTCATTAAATTTTACTAGTATGAAAATTTTCCACTATGCTATGCTTTGTTGGCGAGTGATGCACAATTACAATGCGTTCCGCCACCGACTTTCTGCCACCTAAAAGGTTTCACTTTAAACTGAAGCCATAAAAGTGCTCATAACAGCAGGCAGCACCTGATAGCGATGCTGGGCGCACTGTTTAGCGAAAGCCTCTTGCTAGAGATACTTACAGATGAATTTTTTAAATCAACCTCTTGTTGTTGTGGTAAGAGCACTGAAGATAAGTCAGAGGGTAAGACTCGAAATCATTGTAAGAAATTGAACGCATGCTGAATGATTCGGGTGCGTTTTCCGACCACGGCTGTCATATTTTGGCGGGAATAATATGCAAGATTCCCATTTAAAATGTACCTGCTATTCATGTTTGGCCTTCGGTGCATGCTACGCCATAGCGTTTCAAAATATTGAAACACATGGTGTCGAAAGGTGGGGAGGATGGGTGGATAGATGGATGGATGAATGAACTTTATTAGGTCCTTTTGACGTTGCGGGCCTCTCCCACGTCGCACCAGAAACAACAAGACTCTCTGCTGCGTCGCGGGTGCGTTGAACTGCCCAAAACTGTTGTTTGAGCTCGAAGTTTGTAATAACAGCCCTCTATTTGGACGGTGTAATGACTTCCTCACAGCATATCGCAGGCCATCGCCATAGCCTATATGTTCCAAGTTGGCTATATCGTCGCAAAAGCAACACGTGTTAGGGTATATTTCGGAAAAACTTTTGTCCCATAGCACGGGGTTAGAGTACGCCCCGACCTGAAGAAGCCTGAGTGTCACAACCTGTGGTCTGCTTAGTCTTCTGTGTGGTGGAGGGTATTGGCTGCGAGATCGAGCAGAGTCGCCGCCTCATGGCAACTGGCCGAAACGGTGAAGTGTGGATTGCTCCTTGCATCGTCTGCTAGCCACGTCGTGTTTCTATTTTCGCTTACGTCATGCACGTCCTCAAAGTGTGGTTTGGTCATGTCAGCGCGAGTGTAACTGTTTCTAGGCATGCCTGAAACGACGCACGAAAGCACTTGATCTTGCTCGACTGGTAGTGCATCCTAATAAGACCCGTGAGTGCAACTTTCCAGAGTGCTGTTTAATCTCATCGCACCCTCAATTCCCCAGTATAATTTCAGATTGGGTGCCGCTTTCTGTTTCAAGCACACCAAAAAATGTTCTTGGCATTCTCCCAAACATGAGGAGTATTAAACGCTTTGTGAATGCAGCGTTATAAAGTGATTCGATTGTAAAAAATTAGGCTTTAGCCCATGCAGTTGCGCGGTCTTCGTAGGTAGGTGTACAACTATGACACTGTAGTTTATCGTTCACGCGAGGAGCCTTAGTTGTGTATATCTAGCCATGGTACCGCTGCATAAAAATATTACTATCACACAAATTGTGAGACTTCGCTACTTTTACTGTACTTCAAACAGAGTTACCGTGCGCAAGTGTATGCTGCGATTTAGGAACATTCAAAAGAGCCCAGACGTTGAAAATTAGTTCAGACGGCATGCCTTATTTATAGAGTCCTACAATTTAACAGGAAATTTTATGTTTTTACGTTACATTTTGCATTTGCGTGCATTGTTAGTGACCAACAGAAGCAAGCCAATATTTTTGTTTAAAAAACATGCTTCCTTCATTAACCAGGGCTTTATTGTAGCACGGTGATGCACGTGATCCATTGATGAAAGCTTTCATTTGAACTCTTATACAAGATTTTTACTGGTACAAGAACATGTGTGTGCATGTGGTCAACGTAGTGTAGACTGTGTAGCGCAAGGCGCCGTCAGCTACTAAGCTTTCCTGACTAGACTTATTATCGACCGTCCCAAAATTCATGGTGAACAGAATGATATAAAAAAATATTATGCCTATAGGGAACCCGCGCTTGAGTTTCCACTTTCACCCTGGCGGTGAGAGCACGCACTTTTCACCTGCTCCCGCACACAGAGTGGCCGCTGGAAGTGGCGGTGCGTGCGCGCATCGCCATGAGAAAACAAGAGGGTGCTGGCAACACTATTGCGGATTCAAGTTCAACATTATATAAAAAGAGGGAGGATGTATAGAGAAAGGGAGGACGTAGAAAGAGGAGGTGGTGTTGCATCCAAGCGGTAAGGCGAGCAAAATTCTGCTCTCGCTCTCCTGTCTAGCGCTTGCGGGTGCGTTCCTAAACCAAACGGCGCGTGTCTGCTATATTTATTTCACAGTGAATACAGCCACCAATGGAAATAAGGGCCAAACACGCGAGTTTAAACGACGTTTTGCGGGAAATGAAACGAGTGTATTATGCAGCATACTGCGTATGTAAACTTTTTTTTATCTGGCTCGCGGAGCGTTGAGTCGTGCACTTCAGGACGATCAAAGTTTTCATGCGTCCATTCATCTGACCACCACCAGCAAACTTAATTTGATGTCATCGCGTGAAGCGTATTATACGATAGGCCGGTAATCTTTTTTTTTTTTGTGCAAAGAGTTGCGTGTAAAGGAAAGCTGCTTGGTCCACAAGACTTGTGCGGGGCCATGTTCATCTACGCCTCTAAGTTGTCATGAAAGATACTCTCGCGGTGAAACTCCATGCCGAGGTGCTTCTGTTTAGCCTAATTGATGCAAAAGACAGGGTTCCTGTTATGAATAAAGCAGCCGACTACTCGAAGCTTAGCTTTCTGGAGTCAGCTGACGCGGTAAGCGTCTTTTTTTTTCGCTGGCAGCCATAACTAACATCAAAATTTATGTCTTGCTAGAGAGATATCAAATTTATTTGGTCTATATTCATTGTTTAGTTTAACCAACACACAGTTTCAGCTTTTCCGCTTGCCCTTGTCGGCCTAAATTGAAGGCGTTTGTTCGACATCAATAATTGCTAGGCTTTCATGTGCCAAACAACATATAATTTTGAGGTACAATGTAGTGTGCGTATTAAGATACCAGCCACCTGGGGTTCTCCGACGTGCAGATATACCTTGGTTCACCGGTGTTCTTTTTATAATTCACCCCCATCGATGTGCAGCCACCATGTTCATTAATCACGCGCCCTCAAGAATAGCAGCGCGTCGCCACACGTGCTATGCTGCCATGGTGGTTGCTTGATCAACGTTTCTGGGCAGACATAACGCCGACAGAGCGTACAAGCGATGGCAGAAAAAAATGACGCAGATAACACTTACACAGCTTTTGTTTTTGCTTTTGTTTACTGCAGACGTCGGCAGCGTGGTGTCGTCGCAGCACAGACTCATCAATAGGGACATGTCAGCCAGCACAAGCATTAGCCTAAAACCCAGCAGCAACCTTATAATGAGGACGAGACAGCTGCAATCACGGCACAGCACTATCCCTTCAATATTATATGCATAGATGCAGTACACTTTGCAGGGCTTCTCTAAGTTTTTTAGTGCTTTTTATGCTAGAGTAGCCTTCGGAAAATGTTATTTTTTAACAACAGTGAAGTATTGCTGAAGCAATGGCTTTTCGAGATGCTTGCTCCAAAATAAAGCACGGCAGAGGCGCATGCGCGTGCTTTCAGAGTGGTACACTGTGGGCGCTCGTCTAGGCGCGAGCAGCTGATTTGTGGATGCTACCTCTAAGCTGCCCACAATTAAGCAGATTGACGTATACACTGAATCCTTAGTTGCTATTAAGGAGCTCAAGAAAGTACACAAGGCGATGGAGATCTGCGAGGCAATTCATAAGCTGATCCATAATACGGCTACTTGCGTAAAAGTACATTGGATTCAAGGCCATGCTGCGAACCCACACAACAATGCTGCTGACCAGCAGGCGCACTGCCCTCCAGACATAGACCTTCCAGCCATTCCCCTTCAACCTCAGCCCCTAAACTTACTCCATACCCGTAAAAATGTTCTCCGGCAGAATACACGTGCTCTCATTCCACCGTGTGTCTGCTCTCTCCCCCCTCACCTTACTTGGGCGAAGGAAGTTGTGCTTAGGAGGCTTCGGGTATGGGTGGCCCTCACACCAGCCGTTATATCGTCATGTAACTGGTCATATTTACGAGTTAGTGATACGTGTCCGTATTGTCCCACTCATGCGATGCAAGAAGATACATACCACCTTTTATGAACATGTAAAGGGTTGCAGCCAGAATGCTCCCGTCACCTCGCTCAAGCCGGCCTTCGCTACAGCCACACAGCCAGTTACATCCGCTGGATACATAAAAACAATTGCACAAGACACTACTACGTCACTTCATTAAGTACATCAGCCTAACAGCACACATTTAACACAGAAATATTATGCCTTAAAGGCAAGTCTTTGTCGCCATAAAAAAAAAGCTGAGTTGTGTCGCGACTCTCTGCCAGGTACTCTTTTTCGCGCCACCTATCAAGCGCTGGTCTCCCATAAGGTACCAACGGTGGTACTGAAAGAATTTCACAAATATTCTGGCTTTCTACGATGTTTCTAACTCTCTTTTTTAGGTATGCTGATGACAAAGATGTGAATAAGTCGTTCAGTGATGCTACAGCAGTTTGTAGCTGGCGGAACACAACCTAACCACGTAAAACAACACTGAAATGGTGAGATCTGGTGCGAAAGCGTGTAGAGTCACCAAGGCAGAGCATCCCTGTGAAAGGCAGAATGCACTTTACTTGCGGGCTATTTTAACGTTGTATCGGCGTCGTTCACAAATTCACGTCATTGTATAGGTGTCGTGCGTCGTGCACAAAGACACAGCGGAGTATCAACTGAGACGTTTATTCTTCTTCGTGTGCACCTGTGAGTACGTTTCATGTTCATTTATGTGTGAGAAACGCGGGGAACGTTTCTATCTCCTTGCCATTGTGCACGCGGCCTTCGAATTTCTCGCTATCGCGTTCACTCCTTCGCCTTTGCTCAAAGCTGTGACTTCTTTAAACACTGTTGGTGCAACTGCTACAAGCACTTACAGGGTACCAACTACACCATAAATATTCGTAATTTTCTTGTAGAAGGTCCTAATTCACTGTGCTGATTGATTGATCGATATGTGGGGTTTAACGTCCCAAAACCACCATATGAATATGAGAGACGCCGTAGTGGAGGGCTCCGGAAATTTCGACCACCTGGGGTTCTTTAACGTGCACCCAAAGCTGAGCACACGGGCCTACAACATTTCCGCCTCCCACGGAAATCCAGCCGCTGCAGCCGGAATTCGAGCCCGCGACCTGCGGGTATGCAGCTGAGTACCTTAGCCAATAGGCCACCACGTTGGGGCTAGTTCACTATGCTATCCTTCGTCATTCTTCGGAAAAGCATGGTATTTGCTATACACTTGAAAGAAATTTTGTGCGAACTTTTTATGCGTTGGCTGATGACGATGAAGAAATATGCTTTAACTGGGTATGCCCCACATTTAATAGCGCAGGAGGAGGAAAATACACTTTATTGTAAGAAACTCATAGTATTGAATTTTTTCACCAGCATCAAGCCTGCTTATGGCCAGTTTGCAAATAAGTTCCAACCACCAATGTAGCTTAGAATAAGAATATTGGGCTGATACACAGGAAACCTGGGTTCGAATACCCTTGTGTCCTTAAAGTGGTTTCTTTACTCAATATGTTTCTTATTGCGTGTGATAGTGGTTACCCACACCAGTGGTGGCGGACAACTAAGTCGCACACACGACCTGTGTTGTGATTTCATGACGGCTTTCACTGGGAAAAGTTGGCAGTACAGGAGGAGGAAGAAAGTTTAAGCGGAAAGACAGGGAGGTGAGCCAGTTCTTAGACCGGCTGACTACCCTGTGCTAGGGAAAGGGGTGAGGGGAATGAAAGATGTTAAAAAGAAATGTTGCGAAGAGAGGGAGAAATTACAAAAAAAAATTGCGACAGAGGAAAGGCAACATCAAAGAGTATAAGACACTAAAGTCTGTCTCTGAGGCCAGTTGCCCGCAAAAAGCGCAGCAAAGCTTTCAAAGCCTTCTGGGCTGAGGATGGGCTCGGCCAATGGCCCAGAATCCTGTGTTCCGACAAAGGCCGATCGTCTAGGCTATCCACAGCTGCACTGAGTCCTTGTCTTTGCGCGTTGAAATGGGTGCACTCACACAGAAGGTGCGCGATGGTTTCTTCGCAACTGCAGTAAGTGCATGTAGGAGAGCTGGCCATCCCAATGAGATAAGAGTATGCGTTCGTGAAGGCCACTCCAAGCCACAGGCGGCATAGAAGGGTCTCCTCAGCTCGAGATATCCTTGGGGGAAGACGAAGCTGCAGATCGGCATCCAAGTTATGCAGGCGCGCGTTTGTGAAGTCTGTTGAGTTTCAATGTACCAGTGTGAGGTCATGTGCAAGCAAACGAAGTCTTGTCGCTGCGTCGGTTATTGAGAACGGGATGGCTGTGTATTGGGTACCATCGTGTGCAGATCTAGCGGCCTCATCTGCGCGGTCATTGCCATATATACCGCAATGACCTGGTATCCACTGATACACTATGCTGTGCTGTTTTTCGGTTGCTTGGTGATGAAGAAGCCTTATTTCAGCTACTAACTGTTCAATAGGTCTATGGCGAAAGGGTGATATAAGACATTGAAGAGATGCCTTCGAGTCCGAGAAGGCGGACCAAATTCCCGAAGGTTCTTTCACTATAAACTCCGGAGCTGCACGAATGTTGGCAGTACAGGCTTCGGTATAGGCCTATGGCCATCTAAAGAACGATAACCAACATTATAAATGCCCAGTAGTGTGGTATAGGGTTGTCTAGCGCTTGTGTGGAGGTTGTAGTACTAGCGGGGCCAAGGTTTTGCTATTCTCATTTTGAAGAAATCAAATCTTGTAATAAATTAGCGTATACTGATGTCAGGCGAACTTTCTGCATTCTAAAAATAGTACGAAGCGCTGTAAAGATCTACCTCTGATGACGAAATATGATACCTCAAGAATTTCAGCGTTTAAATTGAGAAACTAAATACATAGTGAAATGTTTTCCTGAAAAGACCAACCATCGAATGCCATTGATGCTATAGCTCCTTCAAAGCGTATACTCACCCGAAACATACAGCTCGAAGCAGTAGAATTTAGGTATATATTAGGACACTAATTTTCACTTTGTATATAGCTGCAACATGGTGTCACCCCACTGACCTGCATTTTAAACCATGGTAGGCTTATAGTTTACGACTTATACGTGTTGGAGACTGTACAGAACTGCTGCATAAGGCAGATAAGACTCCTGTATACATCTTGCTGCACTTTCAGGAATACATTTTCTTATTCATCCCACTGGGCAATTTCGATATGTTTAGAAAGACTGTTCATGAGGTGAGGATGAAAAAGTATGGGACAAAGCTTGCCTTACAGGGGGTACCAATGGGACCATATATGGCTATAGGTCACTTCGTGTCACCAAAATTGAAGGAAACTGCTGGACTGCAACAAATGTTTTCTGACCACATTGTACAAATATTGTTTTCGTTTTAGGGGCGAAGCTCCTTAGGGCGTGGGCTGTGCGTCCCCTGTATGTAGCCACCTCTCGTTTAGTTCTTGCAGTGTTCACTAGATGGCGGTAGCGTCCCTTGTATGTAGCCACCTCTCGTTTAGTTCTTGCAGTGTTCAATAGATGGCGGTACTTGTATTTGATGATGAAAAGATGCAAGATGTTATAAACTAGACGGCGGCACTTGTAGTTGATGATGAAAGATGCGAGATGTTATAAAATAGGAATGATGTCACATATGGCAGGTGTCATTGGTGGAAGGCAATCGTTCGATTTAGTGCAGCGACGTACGCTAGGGGGGAGCATTGTAATAAAATCGAGTGGGCAAAATGTACGGAAGATTCATGGTTTACCAGGTTTTCCTCCAGAGCTTCGCCCACTCATCATCATTCACTTCGTGGATATGGCGGCATTTTTTTCACACCACCTGGGTGAGGGCAACTTTTCTGGCAGCGGCTGCTTTGAAAGAGCTTGGCGACACTTTTAGGACAGCCTTATTTAGCGCCGAAACGCGTGTAGCTATGATTACTGAGAATAATTCAACAAGAATGATGAAAATGAGTGCACGGAATGTGAAGTTAACGGTCCACAATGTTCGCAACTCGAGCAGATGGTGATGAGAAACGTTCTCTTTCACTTTTTCACTTGCCTGCGGACGTCAAAGGTCGCTTCCAATCACAGCGCGCCACTCATGAAGACATCCTGGAAATATCACCTCATGGTAGCTTTTACACAATATCTCGCTATCCCTCTTTTTGGCAACCACCGTTAGCATTGTCACTACGACCCACGTGCGTCGGGTAGCAGACGCTTCCACGGTCACACTGTGTAAGATACACACGTAGGCTTTGGGCGGGGTTACTTCACGGCTGGCATGCAAGGCGCGTTTTACGGCAGCACAGGCTCCCACCGCCTGTTGAACTTTTGGCACGGTCAAAAAGTGGCATGCGTTTCCACCTTTAGTTGCCGGCTTACCAGAGCTTCGTTCACAGCCTAAGTGTTGTATTCATTGTACTGAAAAAAAAACATCATTTCGAAAGAAGAACGACTTTTTCCTGAGAAAGTATGAAAAGGATTTGGCTTTTGTTAGCATTCATTCATATGGCCTAGCTACCACCATATGAATATTGAATGCTATTTGTCGCGTCAAGCCAATAAAAAACGAACGGTGTTTGTCGTCACGTCCACAACGTCACTTCCCATGACGAAAATAGCCAATGAGTGTCACCGTAGTCTGAATTTAGGGTAGCTTGTCCTGTGAACTAAAATTATAACAGCAACGATTTCAACGTTGCCATGTGCCAAACAATATTGGTGCGTTCCACAGCATCAGAAGGACCGATAAAATTAGCTGCTAAGATAGTGTCGCATTGCCCCTTTAAGCTTCCTTCACTTGCTGCATGCCCCGACGCGGTGGTCTAGTGGCTAAGGTACTCGGCTGCTTACCAGCAGCTCACGGGATCGAATTCGGGTGGTGGTGGCTGCATTTCCGATGGAGGCGCAATTGTTGTAGGCCCGTGTTCTCAAATTTGGGTGCACGTTAAGGAACCCCAGCTAATAGAAATTTTCGGAACCCTCCACTACGACGTCTCTCATAATGATATCGTGTTTTTTGAGACGTTAAACCCCACAAATCAATCAATCACTTTCTGCTTTTAAAACAAAAAAGTGCTTTATGAAAGGGACCACGATGAATTGACTGATGTCATTTACACCACGGATACAGATACCAATAATACGAGAGTGAGATCTGAATAAGGCGTCTGATCGGGCAATTGAACCTCCAGCATCTATCTTATTGCACATAGCAGTCCTAAGGCGTCTGATCGGGCAATTGAACCTCCAGCATCTATCTTATTGAACATAGCAGTCAAATTGATGAACCACTATGCCACAACGCAAGTAAGCTTAGGCGCAAAAATTCCAGCAACATTTTCTTTCCTCGCGCACCGTGCTGCATGACAATGTCATCTCCGGCTTTTTCCAGCACATTTCAGACCGTTTCACAAGCTCCACATACACCAAATTTGGTATTACGTGATGAGAACAGACGAGGAAGGCAAGTTACACGTCAAATATAATAATCACGACATGTGTGTTGTGTAAAAAATGACTACATATCACGCTCATAGCATGCTGTATGCAGTTTTGCTAGCTTCACATATACCAAACTTGGTATTACATGATGCGAACGGACTAAGAAAGTAAATGACACGTTTAAACATGATATTGATGACATGCGTGTCACCTGCCGGAAAAGACAGTCGAAGAACTTCAGCAGTATCAAAGAAGCAACAATCTTGAGATAAAAGGTGTACCAGATGAACTTGACTCAACTGCCGTTGTGAAAAAGATATTCATATGGGGGGTTTAACGTCTCAAAACCACCATTTGATTATGAGAGACGCCGTAGTGGAGGGCTCCGGAAATTTTGACCACCTGGGGTTCTTTAACGTGCACCCAAATCTGAGCACATGGGCCTACAACATTTCCGCCTCCTTCAGAAATGCAGCCGCCGAAGCCTGAAATCGAACCCGCGACCTGCGGGTCAGCAGCCGAGTACCTTAGCCACTAGACCACCGCGGCGGGGCTCGTGAAAAAGATAGGCGAGCTCGTTGGAGAGCCAATATCTGCTACTGACATCGGCATCTGTCACAGGGTGTCGACGGCAAAAAGGAATGAATGGAATATTGTTGCCCGGCTTATCTCACACAACAAGCGCAATGCGCTGCTCGCAAAAGCAAAAAAAAAAAGAGGATCGTCTCCCCTCACTTCGATTACGAAGGCACGAAAAGTGTCATCTATGTCAACGAGCACTTAACGCGGCAGAACAAGCAGCTTCTTGGTTCCGCTATAGCAAAAAATAAATCTGCAAAGTGGAAATTCGTATGGTCTAGTGGAGAAAAAATTCTTGCGCACAAAGATGAAACATCTGATGTATTCCGAATAACAAGAGTTCTTGATTTGGACCTCATTAAGTAAAAGATGGTGAAGAGAAAAACTTTCTGCCCGATATGAATTTTTGTGAGTTCACAATGTCGACTCTACAAACAACAATTCCTATAATAAATAAAAGCTCTTTTACCGTACTGCACCAAAGTATAAGAAGTATTAGGAACAAAAACGAAGATTTTGGTGTATTTATGAGTACTCTTCACGTGGACATTGATGCAATATTGTTTACAATTACATGGCTGTGTAATAGGGATATTTCTCCCGTGTTTACAAATTATAATGTAACGCGCCTAGATCGCACAGGAAGGGGTGGAGGGTTGGCGATATACCTCTAGCAGCGCTATTCCTTTCAAACGCTCGATGATCTGTCTGTGAGTTGCGGTGACATAAAGTGCCTAGCAATTAAAACAAATCATTTAAATTGCGGTAGTATACAGGCCCCCAACTGGATATAAGCGACATTTTCTCAGTCACTTGGAACAAGGTTTGCATTGTTTTAATGAAATAAAAAAAACATTTTTTATTATGGGTGACGTAAATATCAATATGATAAGTGAAGACGTGTATGCACTTGATTTAAAAAACCTTTTATCATCATATGGAGCTCAAAATGCCATTTTAGATTCTACCCGTATTACTACCACTATAGCTCCACGTCACTGGACGTATGTATAACCAGCCTAAATAGTAGCGATTATACTGCATGCACAATATGCATAGACCTAAGTGATCACCAACCTATTTATATTTCTACAGAAAGCCTGTTGTGTAAAAATAAGCGCCCAAATGTCTCTGGGTTTAGGTGTATCAATGATCATTCTCTGCTTAAATTTGCTGATTTGATTGAACAGAGAGACTGGTCACCTGTGTATGTGCAATGCAATCCAGATAGCGCATATGATACTTTCATAGCTATCTTCCTAGAGTGCTACAATACTGCTTTTCCAATACAACAAATCAGGACACGAAAGGCTAAGATTAGAAAAGCGTGAATCACGAAGACCTTTTAAAGCGCATCAAACACAAAAATACGCTTTTTCACAGATTTCTTGCTGCTAGAGATGTTGAAATACTGTGCAAATTCAAGCGATTCCGTAACAAGCTAAATAGTGACACTAGAAGGGCTAAACTTGACTATTACGAAGCCATCTTCTCGCGCATAAATTGAGAACCAGCAAAAATATGGAAGCAAGTAAATTCTTTAACTGGAAGAACAATAGCATCAAGTACACCTAAGCAAGTAAAAGCTGGTGATATCATTCTGGAGGGCACAGAATTGGCGAATGCATTCAACCAATACTTTGTAAATGTGGCTGTGAGTGATGAAGAGGCCACGCAATATAACGAGGCAAATGTTTCGCTGAATTTTCTCGTACTACACAAAGTATTGCCAGATGAAGTCTACCGGTATATAAAAGAACTAAAAACGAACGTTGCAATGGTTATGATGACGTAAAGGCAGCTCCAGTTAAGGTCGTCGTCTCTGTACTTAGCCCTGTATTGGCATATATTATAAGTTATTCCTTTTTGACGGCAAGCTTCCCGAAAAAACTTAACGTGACCAAGGTTACACCCATCCATTAAGGTGGCAACACCCGTGACTTAACTAACTATCGTCCGATATCTCTATCTGTGTTACCTGTATTCTAAAAAAAATATGAGAAATGTATAAATACACGCCAAATGAAATATTTTGAGAAATATAATATCTTATCACCGCATCAATATGGATTTCGCAAAAATAAGACCACGGGAGAGGCACTAATTTGCGCAAAAAGTCGCATAATTGAAAACAATAAAGGTAAAATGTACACGCTTTGGAGTCTTTCTTGATTTGCGCAAAGCATTCGATTCGGTTGATTATGAAACTTTACTGCTGAAATTAAGCCGCTATGGTATTCGCGGAGTAGTCTCCGACTTATTTAAAAGCTATTTATCATCGAAATATCTATTTGTTAGCATAGACAGTGAAAGGTCCAAATATTTAAACATAAAAAAGGAGTTCTTCAGGGCTCCATTTCAGGCCTCGTGCTTTTTTCTTTTACATATAAATTATATTACAGAGATTCAGTACACACCCGAAATTAAAATGTTCGCTGAAGAAACTAGTATATTTTTTACAGGCTCTACCCTTCAGGAAGTAGAAGCTTCAACAAATCTGTACCTCTCGAAACTCTGAAGATGGCTAACAAAAAACAAATTAAAATTCAACTCACAGAAAAACAAATTTATTATGTTCAGACCTATAAACAAGCAGATGAACGATAATATAGTCATTTCGTTCAGCGATCATCCACTAGAACAAGTCAGTACACAAAAATTTCTTGGAGTTTGGTTTCACGAGCACCTGTCACGAATGCCTCACGTTAATTGTCTCTTAACAGATCTAGCTTTTTTGGGTGTTTGAGTAAAATCGCTTTCCTCCTCTCCTCATGGTTATTTAAATTGCTCTATTAGAGCTTGTTCCACTCCAAACTTTTATATGGAATGTTGGTATGGGGAACAACAACTAAGAGTAATTATGATAGATTAACAGTCTTACAGGAGCGCGTGCTTCCTATCATACAAAAATATAAAGGTCATTCCAGGGACCTAGACACTGAAACACTTTTTCTCAAACACGAAATTCTGCCTGTTAGAAAAGTTCATAACTTTAAACTGATGCAACATATTCATAAACATAAACTACAGGATTCCTACCCACTAACTATATCAACTAAATACGGCTTTGGATAATTTCCCCGCAAAACTAAGAAAACACGCACGAATCACGGAAAGCAGGACGTTGATTAAAAAGTTATTCAGTTGCTAAACCTTCACGAATTGAATATATATTTTACACTGAAGTCTAAACCGTTTAAATTTCATCGTAAATCACTTCTTTTTTTGACTGACGTCATTGTATATCCATAGTTATTTACACGTAACCGTAGCCCCACCGCGGTGGTCTAGTGGCTAAGGTACTCGGCTGCTGACCCGCAGGGCGCGGGTTTGAATCCCAGCTGCGGCGGCTGCATTTCCGATGGAGGCGGAAATGTTGTAGGCCCGTGTGCTCAGATTTGGGTGCACGTTAAAAAACCCAGGAGGTATAAATTTCCGGAGCCCTCCACTATGACGTCTCTCATAACAATATAGTGGTTTTCGGACGTTAAACCCCACATATCAATCAACACGTAACCGCAATGGTACGCCCTCTTTGTATACAGTCTTGTGATTGTTCACTGTGATTGTAAAATGGGATTTGTTCCAACAATCTGTGGAACGAAGCGTATTTTTAAATGTGTGCTTCTATTTGTATATGCCAAAAATGCATGTTCTGAATGTTTGATTATTTTGATTATATAAAAGAAATATATTATGGCATGCCAGTATTTTCTACCAATGAAATATGTAACCGATGTATACAGTTGTATGTTGCTGATGTGTAAATGTATATGTCACTGATGCAGACTGTTTTTGGTTAATAGGTGGTAAGACCTCGTCAGGCCTTTAGCCTTTAGTCTTTGCCTGCCGCAGGAAAAAATTCTGTATTTTTCTTCTCCTGCAAATAAACAATGTTGAATTTTGAGTGAGTGTCACGTTAGAACTTGACTACATGCCACACTCACGATGCGCACGTGGCAGTTTCACTCGCTTCAGAAGTACCAAGTTCGCTATCATGTGACGTGAAAGACGACGAAGGTCAATGACATGTTCAAGCATGATAATCATAACAGGTGTGTCATGAAAATAGGACTTCATGCTATGCTCACAGCGTGCTCGTGGCCGTTTCACTAGCTCCAGGTGTACGAAAATTGGTATCACGTGACGTGAATAGATGACAAAAATAAATGAGAGGTCAAAACATAATAATAGTGACAAGTGTGTCATGCAAAACATGACTACATGCTACGCTCATAGCGTGTTCGCGGCCGTTTAGCTAGCTTCACATATACCACATTTGGTATTACGTGGCGTGAATCGACGATGAACCGAAATGTCAGGTGCAAACATAATAAACATGACATCCAAGTGATGTACGAAATGATTTTTGTCCCCCTCATAACGTTGGGCTGATAATAAAGTGAGATATGAACCTTACTAATTTGTCCTTCACATATCATTGATACCCATTGTTCGTGGAATCTGCCCCATTTTTTTACGGTCGATCCCGCTGACCGGTGGCGCCGAAGCCCTTGTTCTTAGCATTGATGTGTCTAGGCTCACGGCTTCCCGAGCAACTAACTCGTAGGTAATATTACCGTCACTGAATTTCAGTGCATAAACCCGATACCGGAGAAACCGATTAACCACAAAACTTTCTTCATTCGGTTTGAACTTCAAATTTCAAGAGCAACCTCTAAAAGGAATATTTTGCTGCATCACGAAGTTTCTCGCTCCTTGGCAACGCGTCCTTTTCGAGAATAGCTTGACGTAATAAGGCCCAAGTTATGAGAGAAAGACTCGAGGAGCTTTAAAACATCAAGCGCATGTCACAGGAGCACGTTCTAAATTAAAAAAAAAAATAGGCGGGGTGAGTTGAACGGTATCCACGCGGATGCTGTACTGAGCCATGTATGCAGTTTTTGTTGGACGTGCAAAAGTAAAGTGTAGATAGATTAAGAAATACTATCGCAGCTTAGCATGTATTAAGCAAGATTCTACAAATCATGCACGGAAGCTGAAAATTTGTAACAAAAGTCTCAGGGCTCAGAACATTGCTTGAAGGGCACTGAGCTGACGTTTACTCTACAGCCTCTGCACTGGAATTGAAAGCCGGGACTTAGCCCTGGATAAATAAAAAAAAAGAGCTCGTGGCTTTATCCCTTTGAAAGCAAAGCTATATGGTTTTGCTTGTGTCCTATATTTTGAGATGCAATGGCAAGACATGTCATCTTGCATGGAGAACTGGATGCCTGTATAAGTGTCATCGGTGCTCAACGAAAAATAAGCGGGGAAAAGAACTCCTATAAGCTATAAGGCCATTCTATTTCTTGTGGAGCTGGATATCGAACCGATCATTTCTTCTTGGTATTCTGTAGGCTTCGCATTGTCGCAGCAGCCGTCAGCAGATATTGAGGCGCTGGCACTCGCTGCTGCCGATATTAAGACGGGAACAAAATTGTATGTTTGTGTGTACGTGTATGTGCGTGCGTGCGTGTGTGTGTGTGTTCAAGTGCCCAAAAATATGAAATAAATACACGGCTTGCATGGGGATCATTCAGGAGCTATGTTCACGGCAGATGTCTACGCTTCATCGTTGACCCCCCCCCCCCCCCTTCAATACTGCGAATCGCATTGCGTGCCACTTCAGTGACCAGGGCAGGTCATACTAACTGACGTTCTTGGCAACTTGTAGCGTTTGCGGTAGTTATTAGATTTCTGGTCAAATTTACATTCGGTTATGCTCTTTAATAAGTAATCGCTAAAGCAACATCGGTATCACACAGAGTTGGCCTGTTTGACGGTATCAAATAGGCCAGTTTGATAGCGTCAAGTAGCATGCGAGGATTTACTCGCCAGCTGCTACAGCTCGTAAAACATCCGCTGCGATGTAACGCCATTCGGCAAAAGAATGTTGCACACCAGCGACACCATGCACAACCCTACACGGTTAAGAGTGGTGCTGCCTTAAACGCTCAAGTCTGATTAGAGATGACGAGTTCGACGAGGATAATAGAGCAGCACAAGGGTGATTCGAGGGCTGGTGGTTCAGTTCCCATCGGCGCCGAGAAGTTTAAAATGAGTTATTTTTTTATATAATTGTTTCACTTCAATGAAAGGCTACCTATTATGTGTTCATGCTATTCTCGGCGCCATTAGCTGATGGTATCATGCGTTTTTTTTTTGTCTGAACAAACAAGGTCCCTTATATCCAATTACTTCTTCTAGCTAAGAATTATACGACCACTTCTCGTGGCTAATACAGTCTTCATTGCCCAAAGGTACAAATTAGTGTTCAGCATTTCTTACAATCTCTTCTTAGTTCTCAAGCTTATGCTCTAAATGTGCGTCCTATCCATCTCCACGTAAATAAATGAATAAAAGCTTTTCCTAATGTACAACATCCAACACCTAATCGCAAAACTTTTTTGAACTATACCTGTGGGAAATAGATCTAGCTCCCCTGTTTATAAACATTGCTACCAGTTAACTTGCTCATTGACAGCTACTAGTCAATACACTCCTACAAATTAACTCAAATAAATGCTCCAGCTTGAGGGACAATATACTTTCAGCGTTATTTACATGTTATATATATATATATATATATATATATATATATATATATATATATATTTATATATATATATAGGCCGGTCCCACGGCCGAAACGTAAAGAAACCTTTCCGTTTTTCGACGTGTGTCTTCTTTTTATTCATATATATATATATATATATATATATATATATATATATATATATATATATATATATATATATATATATATATATATATAGGGTTCAAATAAAGAAGGGGGGTCTAGTATATGTAATAATGATTGAATAAATGTGTCAGTGAGACTTGCATTGATACTTGATCGGCTATACAAACGAAAAAGCGAAATGTCTGATCCACTTATTACTGCGCATTTCTATATTCTTTCACGGGAACATAAAAACAAAAAAAATCGCACCTATCCCCATACGAGTTCTGTTTGCCTTAGAACCTAAGGTGACCGAGCGGAAGACGTCTTAGAGAGTGTTCAAATATTACGTTTTCTTCAGCACCACCGTATGGGCTGCGAAACGGTGAACTAATTTGAATGCAAGTAGAAGAAAAGACCTGTGAACTCATTTCAAAACCACTGCATGCATTTGAACGCCTCATTTTCACCCCTTTGTCGAAGGCGTAAACCTAAAAGACCACGCAAAACAAAAAAGAACGTTGTCACGAAAGAACGCAGCGTCTCCTTGATATAGGTTCAAGCTTTTCATATTTTAGGCAGAAAGTCTTACAGCCACTCCGTATACATCGCGAGTACTTTATTGCCCAAAATGTAGCTATGCCGTGCCGTTTCCAAAACTCAGATTACTCAATTACCAATTTCACACATGATAGCAAAACATGCACAACATCCAGAATTTCAATATCTGGTCGAAATTAAGCGCCTCCTGAATGAATAATTCTGTATTGAAGGTTTGTAATGACTACCTACGTTAAACCAAACCACGAGGGGCCATAATTGAATCAGCAGCCATAGAATTCGGAACGTGGACGTATAGATTAGACCACGTAGCAGGCACTACGAGGAATTCGGCAGACGCATTTCTGTATTGCAAAAGCCCTTTGGATGTGTTGCCGTAAGGCATAGGCGAACTGAAACCTGGCACGTCATAACATGGTACATACGCCACGTGTTTTGAAACTTCCTCCTGTCAGGCGGCCTGCATTGTTTCAAAAGAGAGCTAAGCTATTATATTTTGGAATAATCAACACAGTTCGTCCGCCAGCTCCGTAACGCCACCAACTGTGCCCTTGGATTAATTCGTGGCTCCGCTCCCTTTCAGCGCTACGAAAATATCACGCCCACTTCATCAACTCTCCACGCATGGAGAGTAACGTTCACCAGTTCGATTCTGCTCCCACTGGGAAAGCCCTTTTTTCACACAACCTATATCAGCACTGAAAGAAGCTTTGGTGATAGTGCCAATGTGCTATAAACAGTCATAGTGACGTGAAATAAAAGGCGTAATTTAAATGCAAGCAAAGGTTGGTATATTATCTGTTCATGATTAATAAACTGGCCTCTTTCTGAGACAAATAGCTTGAAATATTAGTACAGAAAAGAAAAGCGATATTTCGCCTAACACGTAGAAACGCAACTCTTAGTAGGTACTATACAGTTTACTGGGAACAATATTCACTGAGGGTGCCTGGAGTAACAACCGTCTTCTTTTCTTTAAATCATGCTTTCTTTAAAGCGCTTGACACCTCTGTGATCAAAGTGCTTGACATCTAGACACCCTGTACATATGCACGTGCCTAAGTTGAAAAAAACCATGGGTAAATCAGTTGTACCCTCCCCCCCCCCTGCCTCCTTAGCTATGGCAGTGAATGTTATCCACTTCAGGGGCTGCGACTTATGCATCAGTTTTTCCAGTGAAGAAAGTCAAAGATATATAGTCGAATTGTATGTTGTCATTACGCTACAAGACCGACAACGGTTTTCAAGATTTTTTTGTTCGTTGTTGTCTATCATTACTCCATAACTCCTAAATTAACTGTGCATGCTGCTGTCAAAATATTATACTCCACCAGTTTAAAACCTGATGAAGTGAATTTTTAAATGTAGAAGAGCGACATTTTTGAAGGTTTTGATAGAGCACATGACTGAAAGCTAGTCATGTGCATTAAAAGCGATCAATTTATTAGGACGAAGGCAGAATGCCTTACTTTTCTCTAAAAATAAGTTTGAGAAAATTATTTGAATCCCATGAATCATTTATTGCTTGCTACTTCTGGACATATCTTGAAGTTTCCTCAAATTACTCGAAATTTTAGTCTGTTGACATTACTCTAAAGGTTTTTTTTTTCAATCTCGGGCTCATGCTTGCATGGTAGTACACCAAATTGCAACTGCAACACACAGAGGCGTGGGTTCATTATAAAGTCGTTTATGGTCATTATTGATAAATGTGGTGTAAACCCAGCACGTCTTATTCCAGATTGTTTGTAGTTGCATCCACGTGAAGTAGAATAAACACAATCGACACAAACTGGGCGGCTTTGGAACTGGCTTTAGAAATTTCATTAAGCGATCTCAGAAGTAAACAAACCTGAACGAAGGAAAGAATAGCTATGTATCCCAGTGGTCAACAGCGCCGTAAAAGTCTTGGAATGCCTTACTAATGTGTTACACTCCAGTCTCCATCAAGGTTTCACTAACATATCTTCCGTCATGGATGTGACGTCGAAAAAACACACCAACAGATGACAAAAATAGAAAAAAACTTAAGGAAAAGTATTGTTCATTTGCATGGCCGGAGTGTCGAGCCAACGTCATTCCGCTCCTTTACGATAGGTCACAAGCGCGTTGGTCACTGAGCCTTGAACGCTTTTGCATGTGGCCTCACAAACACAATTGATAGCTTGCACACCTTCTCCCTTTCACAGTGACCTTTAATAGTGGTGTGAGGGCGTGCGCGCGCGCGCACGTGTGTGTGTGTGTGTGTGTGTGTGTGTGTGTGCGTGCGTGTGTGTGTGTGTGTGTGTGCGTGCGTGTGTGTGTGTGTGTGTGTGTGTGTGTGTGTGTGTGTGTGTGTGTGTGTGTGTGTGTGTGTGTGTGTGTGTGTGTGTGTGTGTGTGTGTGTGTGTGTGTGTGTGTGTGTGTGTGAAGGGTCATTGTCACTACCTCATGACACCATCAATGAGTGATAGTTCGAGCTTTCGATGGAGAGAGAGACACCCCATGGGTGAGGGGAACGCCTTGCTGTGTTCTCGGTTCAAACAATGAGCAGAGCCTCTCTCCTTCCTGAAGCACTACGCAGTATATATATGACGACAGGCGTTGCTTACACTAACACTGCGAAGCGAACACTGCGGCGTTTCACTCCTCAAGCGACAATTCTCTAAATGTGCACATATTTAGACGTGTTCATTTCGCGCTTGTTCACTCCATCTTTGCTCGGCACTCACGATATGTTTGTTGTGAGCACGCGTATGCCGACGACTCCTTCCGCTGCTTCAGTATTTAAATCATAACATAAATGTTAGATATGGTGACGTACATGTGCCGCCAAGCGTCAACATTGGTACATTCATACCAAACAGTGCTATAGCTGCCGAACACTACTAGACACTGAACAAATTTGTATATATATATATATATATATATATATATATATATATATATATATATATATATATATATATATATATATTGTGGGTATTTAGTATACCAATCCTCTTCATCTGTACATTATCATCATTATCATGTGCTGCTCATGCATCCTCATCGTTGTCAGGTAGCTGCATCATCTTGGTTCGTTCATCTCAGCTGTCTGCTGCCTGTGCCCCATGCCTAATAAAGGTCTTCCAAACAGAGACTTCATACGTGGTGAAGGTGCTGGGTAAATGACGCAAAATCGTACGGAACCGTCTTTTTTACGCACCAGAACGACTGGAGACGACCAAGGACTGGTTGTGGGTCGTATTATCTCCCATCGCAGCATATCGTCTACGTTTTTCTCAATGATTTTTCTTTCGGCTAGATAGACGCGGTACGGACGGCGATGCACAATGGATGTTCCGTCGGTCTGAATACGATGTGCTGTAGCAGTTGTCTGGCCCAGGCTGGATGAATAAACGTCAAAAGAGTTTGCATGGATTTGCAACAAATCAAGGAACTGCTGCTTCTGCGAGTCTGTCAAGTATTTTTTGATTGCTGCGCTAAAGGCCGGGGAAGCAGCATGATCTCTAGGATGGCCTTTAGAGGAGTCACGGGTAAGAGGCACGACACTCACAGGCTCCAGATCGGCAACGCAGGTGACAGTAGTGCCCCGCGGCAGTAAAATTTTGTCTGGTGTGGTGTTCGTAGCAGCGAGGACAGCTGATCTATTGTTGAGTGGAGCCACACCTGATGCGAGAGCTATGCCTTTATTAAGGTAATCGGGCGATGGAGTGACCAAAATGTCACCAGAGTCGACGTCGTTGGGCAAAACTGTGACTAATTGATGTTCTTGTGGTGGTAACTCGATGTCTACAGCAGCGATCAGTCGAAGTGGCCTGTAGGTTTCTTCACTGGCCAAGTGGTCTGTCTAAGTAAGATGGACGACACGTTGTGCACAAGAAATAGCCGCGGAAGCAGAGGAAAGAAAGTCCCAGCCTAAAATGAGTTCGTGGGAGCACGGGGATAGCACAGCAAATTCTATATGATGAAGAACGTTGTAGATTAGCACACGGGCAGTACAGAGAGTGGAAGGGCAAATCGTTGTTCCCTGAGCTGTAACCAATGCTGGTCCATCATAAGGCGTCGGGACTTTTCGAAGATCGGTACACAAATCAGCACGAATAATAGATAACCCAGCTCCAGTGTCCACCAAACCATCAACGTCCACTCCCTCAACTGTGACTGCATACATATTGTAAGGGTGCGCTGGAGGAATTGGAGATCTGTGTTGGAATGCAGTTTGTTTTTCAAAAACTGCATCGCTTAGTTTTCCGGACGCCGATCAGAAGCGAGGGAAGCAGGCTGAAGAGGAGAAGAGGAGCGACGGTAGGGCGACGGTGAACAGCGTCGGGTTGATCAATGACTACTGCGCAGTTCGCCGGATACTGGCGGAGATGGAGACCGACGCGGCGGTGACGAATAACGACGGTCCTGGTACAAGGCTCCTGCTGTATAGTCCCGTTCACGTATGTCGTACCCTCGGCGCTCATTTTGCTGGCGCTTGCAGCAAAAGCGTGAAATGTGACCACGATAGCCGCAATAATAGCACGTAGGGTGAGTCGATCAATAAGGAGAATTGTAGCTTGCGTTAGATGCACTGAGAGAGAGAGAGAGAAGTGAGAGGGACAGATGATGGCTCAGGCGGTGGTGACGGAAAGCTTGTGGGAGGTGCGGCAGCAACCGATGCGTACGTTCGTGGTGGTGACGTCGAGCTGACGGTGCCTGATTGTGCGGCGACGGCATGCGAGAACGACGGGAGAGTACGAGCGACAGTGGGCTGCAGGTAGGCCATGTGGGTCATGGACGTGAGCTCCTCCCTGATGACATCCCTCAATGACGTTGAAAAAGACCGAATGGGCCACACTGTAGGTAGTGTAAATCCCATTGATTTCAATTCTTCACGTATAATCACCCTTATTGTGTTTCGTAGGTTTGGATCCACCGTAACACGGGCCGCGTCCCTGTCCGGTTGTAGGCGCATAGACTCTAGTTCTTCGAGACGCTGACAGGTTGTCACAACGTCAGCAACGGTAGCCGGATTCTGGATTGCAAGGGCATTGAATGCGACGGGTGCCATCCCCTTAAGAAGCTGGCGTACCTTGTCTGACTTTGTCATTGGGGTGTCAACCCGGCGGCAAAGTAAAAGGACATCCTCGGTGTAGGATGTATACGACTCCCCGATGTGCTGTTTCCGAGTCGCGACAGCTTTCTTTGCGAGAGCCGAACGAGCAGCCGGTGTGCCAAAGACATGGCGAAGCTGATCTTTGAAGGCTGACTAATCGGGGATGTCGATGGAGTGGTTGAGCAACCACGTCTTCGCGACACCGGTGAGGTAGAATAAGACGTGAGCAAGTTTGTAGTTGTTATCTCAATGGTTAGCAGCGCCGACATGTTCGAAATCGTCCAGCCGTTCCTCCACATTTTCCCCGCGCATACCAGCGAAGGGATGGGACTCACGCTGGAGGCTGTTAGTGACGTGAGAATATAATATATGTGTGTATGTATATATATATATATAAACAATAAACTACCAACCACCTCTCTGAAAACATGGTTTATTTTCATGTTATACCAATTTTTATGATGAAGGGACCAAAATGTTTCTTATGCAGTGTAATAAGTTGAACGCAATGTAATATGCACTAAAGGCTAAAAAAAAACCTTGAAAAAAATGCGAGGACGAAATCTTTTCAGAAGCTCCAACAACTCTTAGTACTTACAGAGGCGACAGTGTACGGCACAAAACAGCCACGATAATCATTATATTGCGAATGAGAAAATAGAGACATTCGCATTCTTATTATTGGCATAGATTTTCGAACATAAATTTCCCGAACATCTCACATGAGGAAAAACCGCGTCATAAAAGCAGAAAACACCGAATTCACTTTGTCAACCTGAACTTGATCTACACTACGTATATATTTATATATATATATATATATATATATATATATATATATATATATATATATATATGGTGGGGTGATATTCAATGGATCCGGTGGAAAATGCAGTATAAAAAGAGGTCGACAAACGTGCGAAAAAACACTAGTTTTACTAACGTTTCGGCAGGTGGGCCTGCCTTCGTCGGAGTGACATATATATATATATATATATATATATTGTAATGATGACAAAGCGGCGATCGTGCTCGGCGCATACCTGGAAGAGAAGGAGGACGAGGAAGAGGGGGCAGAAAAAGAACAGCCGGCCTGCAGCAAAGGCGTTGTCTCTTTGTCTTATTTCTCCTCGTTACAATGGCGCAGTCGCGAACTACTGACCCCGATATCCCTGCGTCCACTACACTTCGAAGTGGACGAGTGCTCTCGAACTCCCCACCGATCACGGACGGCGTCCAAGCCTCCACGGCGGCACCGCATCATGACTGCAGCGAGGCCATTTCTCGAGGCTTCTCTCTGTTCGCCCAAGAGCTCAAGACATCCGGGTTTGGCTGCGCCTCTTTTGGATCGTTCAACGAGAACGAAATTCCATATTTTCATGGATTCAAGGATGACCCTACCAACTGGGTAAGCGTGATAAACTCGGTTGCCCTTAAATACTCGTGGAGCGACACGATTAAGAAGTCGGTCGCTGAAGGACGTTTGCGAGGATCTGCCCAAGCGTGGCATCGTTTCCAAGGCAGTACATACGCTACATGGCAAACATGGAGCGCGGCCCTGATATCCGCGTTTGCGCCGCTTCCGAGCGCTTACGACGACCGTTTCATGACCATGCGGTCACGCCGGCAAGGTGCAACCGAGGACGTCGCGACTTACATCTACGACAAGCTGGACCTTTTACAAGCTTGCGATATACAGTGGACCTCCTCCGCAGCCAGGCAGTACATCATCGACGGGATCCATGACTCGACGCACGCAGCCGTCTTGTCCGCCTACAACCACCCAGTCCACATCTCCACTTTCGTACGCCAGGCAATGGAGTTGCAGGACACGTCTCATCGCCGGGCGGCTGCAGTTGGCCCAAAGGAGTCAGCTTCACCGAGACGCGGATGCTATACGTGTGGCCGCATCGGGCATGGGTATAAAAGCTGCCCACAAAGCCAACCTCAAGCGATGCAATATCAATCACGCCCACTTCCAACCCTCAAGGTCCGCGTCGACGGCATCGGAGAACTGACAGCTCTCGTTGATACCGGAGCTCAACGTACGGCGTTGCTTCGCCGCCACGCCTCCGAACCTCTCCAGCCTTGGACTGAGCCACCACTGCGGGGTCTCGGTGGCGACGTACTACCGGTCGGTGCCCTAAACCTGCAACTCAACACCGAGGCCGGCAGCAAGTTTTTGTCCTCGGTGCCCGTCTTCGACGACTTGCCCACAGACATGGTTTTAGGGGCCGACTACCTGCTCTCCGGGGAAGTGCGCCTCACGGTGGAAGGAAGTACCGTCAACCTCCATCCTGTGGCTCCAAGTGTGCCTCCGGCGCAATCCCAAGGTGAGCTGACGACGCCACTTACACTTCCCGCAATACTCGAGAGGCACGCATCGCTCTTCGCTGATACTACTACTCAGCTTCCCGGAACTAGCGTGCTAGTGCACCATATTACTACCGACAATCATCCGCCGGTGTCCATACCGTTACGTAGATATGCCGAACGAGAGCGGATATTAATTGACCAGCAGGTGCAAGAAATGCTTGCCGCAAGCATAATCAGGCCATCTTCTAGCCCGTGGGCAGCACCTGTTGTCCTAGTCCGTAAAAAGGACGGCAATCTCCGATTCTGTGTTGACTACCGAGAGCTGAACAAGCACACCATACCAGACTCGTACCCGCTGCCACGCATTGACGACGCTATTGACGCCGTACGAAAAGCGAGGTTCTTTTCGTCGCTAGATTTAAAAGCAGGGTATTGGCAGATCAACGTGGCTGAAGAAGATAAGTTTAAGACGGCCTTCCGAACACCATCTGGCTTGTACGAGTTTAATCGGATGCCGTTCGGTCTGCGAACTGCTCCAAGCACCTTTCAGCGTGCCATGAACACAGTGTTAGGCACACTGATAGACCGTGCCTGCGTCGTGTACCTCGATGACGTTCTAGTCATCGGGGAAACAGAAAAACAACATCTACAAAATCTCGACACGGTTCTGCAGAGGCTACACAACACCGGCTTTCGACTTAACCGCGAGAAGTGCCAGTTTGGGTTGACGACAATATCTTATCTTGGTTATCAGATATCTCATAATGGCGTACGACCCTTGCCTGAACGCATAGACGCCGTTGCCAAATACCCTGCACCAACATCTATAAAACAGCTCCAGCTATTCCTAGGAATGGCGTCATACTTGCGCAAGTTTGTACCGAGCTTTGCGTCAACTGCTGCTCCACTCACGGACTTACTGAAGAAAAACGCCCAATTTCAGTGGGGTCCTTTGCAGGATAACGCCTTCCAAACCCTCAAACACCAGCTTACACATAGCCCGGTGCTCTGCCACTTTAATGAAGATTGGATGACAGAAGTCCATACTGATGCGAGTCAGATTGGCCTGGGGGCGGTTTTACTTCAACGTGACTCGAGTGGGCGTGGGCACGTCATCTGCTACGCCAGTCGTAAACTATCGGACGCAGAACGGCATTATCATTCGAATGAACTGGAGTGTTTGGCTGTAGTATGGAGTGTGGATGAAAAGTTCCGCCACTACTTGTTTGGCCGACACTTCACGGTAGTAACAGACAACTCCGCGATTGCGTGGATGTTCCAGAAGCAGCACCTCAAGCACAAGTTTGCCCGATGGATTGTTCGGCTCCAAGACTATACGTACGACATCCGTCACCGTGCTGGAGCACAAAATCAGCTTGCGGACGCTTTATCGCGAAATCCGATCGAGGAATTCTCCACACGAAATCGAGAAACCTGGATCCTGTTTTCGCAACAGGACGTGACCAAGGCTCAGCAAGCCGATGGAAGACTCGCATCCGTTATAGACTCCATTGGCGATGCGGGACGCAATGCCAAGTTTGTCTTACGTAATGGAACGCTGTATCGGCGTCACTGGGCCGATAAAAGCACCGAGTGTCATCTCCTGGTCATTCCTGACACCTTAAGATCGAGCGTACTACGCGCCATCCATGACACTCCCGAGGGAGGCCATGTTGGCTACAGAGCCACCTTACGCAAGGCACAAGAACGTTTTTGGTGGCCGAAAATGGATAAAAGCGTGCGTTCATACGTTGCCAGTTGCGAGATTTGTCAGCAACACAAACGACGTCCTGGAGCTCGACATGGACTTCTTACGCCGATCAAGCCTCCAGAGACAATTTTCCACACGTTGGGCATAGATCACATCGGGCCTCTTCCAATGACGACAGCGGGCAATCGTTACATTATACTCGCTGTGGACTACTTGTCCAAGTTCGTAGAGGTCGCGGCCGTGCCTTCGCTTGCTGCTAGCCATGTCATCCGATTCCTGAAAGATCGCTTCGAATGGCGACACGGTCTTCCTAACAAGTTGATCTCAGACCGGTCGACCACCTTTCGCAGTCGCGAGCTCCGCACTTACCTACAACAAGCTGGAGTGGACCATCACTTCGCGTCGGCATACCATCCACAGGCGAACGGACTGACCGAAAGGTCGAACCAGACTATCCAGGCTAGACTCGCACCGTACTGTAAGAATCACAAACGAGGTGAGGCCGACTGGGATGATCATCTCCAAGCAGCTGCGTACGCAGTGAACACGGCGGCACACAGCTCCACAGGAATTTGCCCCTACGAGATTGTCTATGGTCAGCTCCCGCAACTGAATGCTACGTTCGGTTTGGACACTCCCGTTAAAGTAGGGCGTTCCGCTGCACGCCAGACACTTTGTCGCGATATCCGTGTGGAGGCGCGTAGGAGGATTGTGCATGCTCAACAGGCACAAAAGCGATACTACGACCGACGCCACCGTCCCGCGCCGAAATACAGTGTAGGTGATGAGGTGTGGCTACAGCGAGGTGCGCCATCGTCTTCAAACAAACTGCACCCAAAGTACGACGGCCCTTACATTATTTCTGAGCGCTTGGGAGATAACACTTGGCGAGTACGATCCACAGCTTCTGATACGCGCAGAGACAAGAGAAAACGGAATAACTTTACGGTGCATGTGTCGCGGATGAAGAACTGCATACGGCGGCAAACGTGACATTGGTTTGTGTTTTTCTTACAGGAGTAGACCAGCTGCAGCGTGGCCGAGTGTAATGATGACAAAGCGGCGATCGTGCTCGGCGCATACCTGGAAGAGAAGGAGGACGAGGAAGAGGGGGCAGAAAAAGAACAGCCGGCCTGCAGCAAAGGCGTTGTCTCTTTGTCTTATTTCTCCTCGTTACAATATATATATATATATATATATATATATATATATATATATATATATATATATATATATATATATATATATATATATCAAACGAAAAACGATGCTTTTTGCCAACGTTACGGCCGGGGACTGGCCTTCGTCCTGGCATACATGCATATATGCATGGTTGCCCTGACGAAGGCCGGTCCCCGGCCGTAAACCATCGTCTTTTGTTTGCTCGTCCGCTTCATCTAAAGACGTATAACTCAACCGCCTCTTGGAAGACTTTTAAGAAATTTATATTTAAGGGAAAGGAGTGTATACTCAAGGGCTCGTTTTTCCGTGTTTTGACAATATAATTATGAGATCTAACAGACAACTGCCAAAGAAAGTAAAAAGAAAGTTACTAGTCCGAATTGAAATATATATGTGAAGAAAGAAAAGTGGGTGGAAAGATAACTTGCCGTGAGCAGGAACCAACATGCGACCTTCAAATAACGCTTTCGATGCTCTACCACTCAGCTACCACGGTGGCTATCCTACCAGCCACTTTATTGGGTTTATATGTGAATTTAATTGTCGACGTGTCAGTCAGCGCCACCTGTAGCCATGGCGACGAGGTTAAAAGGGGCGCTACATGTGACGCCGGCTATTTAGAGAAGGTTTCACCCCTATTTACCTGGTTGTAGCACGCAGATAATGGTATAAAAGAATGAGTCATACACTAAAATAACCAAAACTAGTAGCATGCAGCCTTCAAAGTAGGCGTTATTGTTTCATCTTTCTTCACACAATCTGCGTAAGACTACTCCCTTCTAACATACTTCGTCGCTTTTTATATTTTTTTCCGCACTTTCTTTTGTTGTCGCTAAAGTGCTGGCGAACAAGACTACGTACATAAGCCCAGGCAATCGGGCACGAAAAACAAATCTTGGAACACTGTACAGCTGTGTCGGCGTCTTCCTCGTGCGTTCGTGGGCCACCGTCTTGAAACAGCTCCTCTGCAATTCGTTTTCTTGAAAGAGATGGCCGCCCAGGTTCATCGTTAATCTTGGATTAGTAGAGTTTTCCTTCACTCTCTTACAAAGCCTCGGTCGCAGCTTGGGTTTAAGCATAGTATTCCTTGAACTCAATGCGCCTTTCTATTGTTTTTTATACTTATTTTTATTTTTAGTACTTTTGTTAACGTTTTCGTTGGCCATCCGCCAATACTTCACAATTGAATGCATGATTTTTTGCTAAGTTAATAAATCTCAAACTTTACCTTCACGCTCAAGCATTTTTTATTAACCATAATAAAAATATGCTTGTTTAGTATTGTAAACAATGAAAAAATGTATGGGAAACATCTAGGAAAGAACAATGAAATGTAACTTTAATGTTACTGTCATACTACTGTAAGAATATACACTTATAGCGTACACTCTAACATTGTTATAAAACCAGAACAAGAAAAGTCATACTTGGTTGAGTGGGGAGGCAACAAGAAAATAGAAAAGACGCTGATTGGAGCAGCACCCAGCACTCAACGAGGCTTCGAATGAAAACCAACTAAAATCGGGCTGCGCGCAGGTCTCTACGCTGCCTTCAGGCATTTTCCTTGCAGAGATCGGATCATCAGAAGAAGCCTAGTTTTTTAGTGCCAGCGAGTCATCTTATTTGCTGTCTATATTTGACCTCAAATGTGTGTTTTCGCTGATGCCAAGTCAACAGGGTTGCTTCGCGTATCGCTGCTAGAGTTAACCCACCGTCAAAAACAGTGCAAGCGAAAGCCGTTGTGTGTGAGCTAGAAAAAGTACGGCGAACGAGATTATTGTTCACAGTAGTGAATAAATAAGTAACTATGCAGGCGTCTAGGGACGCCCGGAAAAAATATAGCACTTCGGCCCTCAGGACAACACCGCCCTTTCTGACACTGCTGCGTTATGAGGGTCAAATAAATAATATTCCATGAAAAAAGTGAAAGATGTTACGTTGTCAACGAGAAAGATTGAAATGTAGTGTTGTAGAGGTGCCAATATCACTACGCGACGATGTGCATGAAAACAACACCCATTTTTTCGAGATTCTCAGTCTATACCTAGATGAGCGCATCGATGCACTTGTGAATGCATCGATGCGTTATCTAATATACACTACACAGCTGATCTCATGCATGCAAGACACGCGATCTCCTTTTACTAAAGGAAACAGGCGATGATCTTGCAAATAAACTACAGCTTTAAGCACCCTGAAAGAGCATACTCACGATGCCATCGGGATTGTTAATAATTTGAGCCTAAATATATTTGTCTGCTTGTTCGTCCCCGTAACTGCTCTGATACATATATGGAGTGACAACAATGCACGAACAGAAGTTTTTTTGCACTTGCACAGCCAGAACGCCCAACCAATTCTGTGCCGTTCATATGTGCTCATAATAACACGTCAGTGCCACGCGCATCTGATATGGGACGTATATTGAGAATGTTAGGGATGTTTGTAATATTTCACTATTACAAGGTCACAATCAAGTCCTCTCTAAACTACTGGTTTTTTTTTGCAGGCACTGAAAGCATTTTTGCAACGTGGTGGTAATTACCTTGGTCCAAAGTAAAGACGACTATGACCGATGAACTCGTTCTTTCCTCCAGATGTTGAGTGCGTGATGCGATGAAAGTTTTTTGTGAGAAGTGGTCATCAACAGCCTAAATTCATGTAGAGTTGTTCAGCTGATATACCTATAAGAATGTATGCGAGAAAGGTTACACAATGACACCCAAAACTTTAAAATGTTTACACAAACGTTCAATCATTGGACCCGATTGACAAAGTGAACTTTCAGGCCAGTCATGCAGGCCAGTTAGAATCTGAAGGGCATAAACTTTACAGATATATGAATACTAGTGTTAATAATGCTATTAGTGATAAAATTCCTTTTGTTGGATGCTTCATTATTTTCACGTTTGCAACAAAAAAGCTTGGATATTGCAAAGTGTGTGAAGGTGGGTATAGGAAGATGCAACCAACGCATGAAAAGTGTTGAGTGAATGACTGCTTTTTTGACCTCTGTCGATGAACCACAGACGGCTTGCTTTAATTGTTGTTACAAGCCATGCTGTATCGATATACGCCGGTATTGGGAGAACAAAAAAAAACAATGTAAAACTAGCAACGCCGTTCTTCATCTCCATAGCGCTAAAATAAATATGGTCTTGTTGTCAACTCGTTCAAATTCTAAGTGATGAACTGAAATTCAGGGGCCGTATTCACAAAGCTCTCTTACGAAGAAGTTTTCGCGCAGGCAAAATTTTGATGTGTAAGTCATTCGGTAAAGCAAAAAAAAAAGTCGTAAGCGTTCGTCATTATCACATGGGCCACTGTGATAAAGCGTGCTGCAACTGGATACGAGCATGTCAGTGATGGTAAAGCTGTTGCTATATTTCTGACGGCACGAAAAAAATGCTCGTAAGTGGACTCGCGAAGCAACGTTTTCTGCGAGAATAGCGTGGCTATGAGAAAATCCGTATAGTGGTCCGGACCACTATGAGGAACTATTTGGCTGCTTAGAAATGCACCCGCAGTGGGGTATATGTGACGTCGTAACCACGAGGTTGCACATATTCACGTACTTAAGCCAAATGATGGTTCTATGGCACCTGCAGACGACTAAGCCGAAAAATGGCTCCTTTTTTTCGCGGGATCACTGTATATATGAATATATACATATATATATATATATATATATATATATATATATATATATATATATATATATATATATATATATATATATATATATATATATATATATATATATATATAAGGGAAAGAAGTGTATACCTAAGGGCTCGTTTTTCCGTGTTTTAACACAATAATAATGAGATCTAACAGACAGTAATGCCAAGGAATGTACAGGGGAAGTTATTAGAAGCAATGAAATGTAAATAAGAAAGAAAAGTGGATGAAACAATAACCAGCTGTGAGCAGGAATCGAACCTACGACCTTCGAATAACGCATCGAACGCGTTATTCGAAGGTATATATATATATATATATATATATATATATATATATATATATATATATATATATATATATTTGTGTGTATGTTTAAACATTATCCCCTCTGTTCAACGTCTGACGATCAAGATTCATAAGACTACATCCCTCAGTGACTCACTAAACTGTTCCAAGCACCTCTAAAGGCAGGCCCACTAGAGCATATCATGAGCGGCCTGGTTAAGCAGCGCATCTTGCCACAGTGACCATGGTTGCCTTGGTCTGCATCACAGCTAGTCAGAATTCGCAAAATAAGACGATTCAAAGGATATCTTTTTTTTTTTTTGAGAACAAAAAAAGTATTAACCGAATTGGCAGTAGACGCGAGCGCGTGCATCGCATGATTTAGTTTGGAAGCAGCCCATTCCGCTGGCTTGATTGAATCAGGCAGTACCACTACTTCGAGTCGCACTGTATAACAAAGTGCTGAGTACGGTGCGTACGAGTGAGATCAGCACCGGGGACGTGCGACGCCGACGGCGCCCGTGTCTCGTTCATTGTTAGATGTCGGCACGTTCCTTAGGAATCTTGAACACCTGGGCCTGCCCTATTTAGGGCCATTGCGCCCTTTGTCAGTGCGCCCGTTGTATTTGAAGAAAGGAAAAGAGAGGCAGAAGTAGTGCGTGCTACTTAACAAAAGATGCGGGAGAATAAGAAAAGGAAAGGAAAGAAGTCGTTGAGGCTGCGAGAAAAGGCGGGAAGCTGTTAGGCTCGCGTTGCGCATGCGTACGCGTCTACGGAGGATCTCTTTGTGTGCTCGTATATGCAAGTGAAATGGGCGCCTTTGTGCTGAGCCCTTTGAGCCAGAAAGTTTCTCAATTTTCTTTTTTCTTGGAAGTACTTTTTACATCACCACGATTTTCATGCTGTGCTCGTAGAATGAAACGCATGGAGAGAGGGGAATAAAAACTGTAGAGTTCCCAATCATCCGCTTTATTGCGTTCTTCAACTCTGTAAGCAAGAAACTGAATTCGAGAGGCACACGGGAAACCTGACAGCTGAGCGTGTGCAGAAAAGAACGCCACTCAAAGCCTCGACTATTGTTGCAAGATGCTTCAGGCGGCGTTTTCTTATGTGATTCTTCTTTGCGATACTTTCCGGGTACTGATATAATTACATCATGTTTATCATACTGCTAAACATCATTCCTTCATTATTCAAGCATTGTGGTGGGTTGCCATGCAGACAGGTACGCAAGTATGTAAGTTCATGTCTCTATTTGCGCCTCTTGAAAAAGGAAGCATATGACGCATGACAGATTTACATGTTATGCTGAAGATTCGCAATTTATCACAACGTTTTAACTATGCAAATGGCTATAACTTATACTGGCGCGGCGACACAGTTTTCAGTCGCCTCTCTCGCTTGGACTTGAAATAATCAGCGAATTCACTCAAACAACAAAATCTCATTGGCTGCTGCACAGAGTATTTCTGGGACGGAGGTCCAACCCTCCATGCGTGTATGCATGCTTGTGGTTGCCTGTCCACGTATTTATACGCCCATATTAAGGAAAACGTTTCAGAGGCGTCGCGCAGGGGTTGAAATTCTTTAAGCCTTCTGTGTGCGTGACTACGCCAGTAATGTCAGGGGTGATTTCTCCATCATTGTTGGAAAGCCAGTTATTCGCAACATCAGTTTATTTCTTTGTATATGTTAACACTAACCAAACAAAGTACATAGTTTACCAATACACACTCGTGAATTCTCGACAGACAGCGACCATCACTTGATTGTGTCGCATGGTCCATGTTGATACAAGGTGTGCGATTAGTGCGCGTCTTCAGCCACGTTTTTTCTAATAATCATGGCTTGGCCTTTCTGCTTTGTGGCATCTCGCCTTCCGACATCGCACCAATTCAATAATTGTTATATGTGCGGTTAAACGTGCCGAAATTACTATATAATTACGAGAAACATCGTTGTGGAGGGCTTCGAAAACTTCGACATCCTGGGGTCACACCAATCTAATCATTGAATAAATGACAAGACGTGAAAACATGTAACTGTGCAAAGAATACATAAATTTGAATGAATTCAGTGAATTGGTAGGGGTAGCATTATTATGTATGATATATTCTGGCGATCAAAGAATGTAATATCTGCCGATCGAAAATAGAAGTGTGTGAGCATTTGAGGGGGTGGGGAGGAAGGCGCAAGATGGGGAATAGCCGAGAAGTTTCACAGTGAAAGACACCTATAGTATGAATCAGAAACAGGTCTTGTGTCACGGGCATGCTTGCTAATAAAGGCTATCCGGATAGCAAATTTTTGCAATATTAAGTCATCTACGATTCTCTTCACGTTTGAATTACGCTGTTGAGAATTTGGTAGATTCTTCTAACAACGCAGTCATCAATATTTTTCATTGGCACCAACAAATCAGCCTCAACGTCATTTAGGAATCACTAGGCGTATAAAGAAACTCTAAGCGAAAGAATACTGTACCACACAAAAATTGCAAAAAACGAAGTAAATTTGCAAATTGTTTTTTATCTTTGCAGAAACTGTTCAATCGCAGCTGGATTTGAATTTCTTGCAAAAAAATTGGCCCGAATATGCATGTTACACTGCAAATGTCGTCGAAAGACAACATTTTTGCGTCTGGAGAGTGAACAAAACGTTTATTTGATGTTGATTGATTGATTTGTGGGGTTTAACGTCCCAAAACCACCATTTGATTATGAGAGACGCCGTAGCGGAGGGCTCCGGAAGTTTTGACCACCTGGGGTTCTTTAACGTGCACCCAAATCTGAGTACACGGGCCTACAACATTTCCGCCTCCATCGGAAATGCAGCCGCCGCAGCCGGGAATCGAACACGCGACCTGCGGGTATTTGATGTTCTGCGCAATAAAATTGGGGAATGGTATTCTGAAGGTGCTGCGTTAGAGTGGCTCGAGCGTGTAGTAGAGGCAAACTAGCTCATCAATGCACGTTAGGCATGAGCGCCATCTGGCAGTTATCTTTGAAAACAAAGGCGTGCGCGCCTGCGGAGAAAGATGCGCGCCAGTCTCGGAGGTGATAAGGTGTAGAACGCAGAGCGACGGGCACGCGCCCCCACCATGTCGTGGTAGCGAAACTTTGATTGATATTTGGGGTTTAACGTCCCAAAACCACTATATGATTATGAGAGACGCCGTAGTGGAGGGCTCCGGAAATTTAGACCACCTGGGGTTCTTTAACGTGCACCCAAATCTGAGCACACCGGCCTAAAACATTGCCGCCTCCATCAGAAATGGGTAGCAAAACTTTGAAAGCACCTTTTTGAGCATCGCGTTGCACTGTCAGCGTAGCGCGATAAACGCTACAGTCCTTAGAGATCCTTGTGTGTACCTCTTCTAGTATAAAGGTAGACATACAAAACATAGACGTGTTGCTATGGCGCTTTAGATATGTGCAAAAATTGCTTTTTAATTGACAATCGCACAACTATGAACGCTAAGTCTTGAGCAATATTGGTGGGCGCTGCGGGTGCGGTTGGCTGTTTGATGCCGTTCGAGGTATCTTTAAGGGCAGACAAACAGACAAATGTACAGACAGACAGACAGACAGACAGACAGACAGACAGACAGACAGACAGACAGACAGACAGACAGACAGACAGACAGACCAAAATTTTTTCATCGAAGGTGCCCAAGAAAGACTCAAAAGCGTGCTTAGCTTGTTCTCATGTGCATTGATCATGCACCCACATCTTGAAATTGATACATTACGTATGCTGCTCTGGTAACTGCATGCTACTCGGGTGAATGACACGGACAAAAACATTTCGAGTGCACAGCTATATAAGGACACATTTTACCTTACTTATTATTAGTTTGCGGATAATTTTCACTCCCACTTTGAAAAATCCACTATCAGTAAAAGGGATTGAACAAAATTTTTAATATTTTATGTGTGAACAAATAAGACCTGTACTTTTTGTCTTCTTCGCGCAGGCACACTCAGACGTGAAATTTTGTTCAAAACAACGATACGTGATAGGGGGCTCAGAAGTTAACAGAAACCTGCTTGTTGACAGCTTCTCGCCAAAAAGACGCTGATTGTCATTGCGAGCATTCTTCGCTGGTGTAAGTTCCAAAGCACTCCGGGCCACTCTGTCAGCTGCCTCATTGTCTGCTATATACCCACATGTGATGAAAAATATTGAAACTTTATTATTAGACCATTTAAATGCAGGTATTTAGATATTTCCCGTGATCTTTGAGTGCACAAATCAAAAACCAATTCATGTTTTAGCCGCTGCAAGGTCTTCTTTCTGTTCGAAACCCACACGACTTCTTGCTCCCTACAAAACTTGTTTCTTCAGGGCTGTCTTACTGTTAACAAGCATTTCGAGTCATTAGGCTTGACGCCTCACCAGCCATGTAAGACAAAAGGGCTTTCAAAGGAAGAGGCCTGCTTGTTTTATAGCATCCGAACGAGATCAGTGCGTACACCTGCATAGCTCCTCAAGATCAGAATTTCCGCGATGCCATTGTGCCCGAATCACGTGAAAAGAGATGATATAAAACAGTATTTGCTAAAGTTTTGTGACATTAAAAAAATGGCAAAATGTAATCGAGAAACTTCAAAATTTAGGCTACCCTGTGCGACAGCGTGACTGATATTGTATTTCCGCGTGGTCACTGGATCTTCAGGAAGCAGTTGTTGCAAATTCTCTTCGTGTTTTTGAATGCTACAGATCTCGCATGTGATTGGTGATGAGTCCAATCATGTCGGGGTATGGTGCAGTGAGATACGGGTACCGGCACAATACTGCCTGTAGAAAAGCCCAGTGGCCACTGGTTTATGTGGGTTTTCGTCGCGCTACGCGCGGCAGTTTACAAGCCTGCTTGTGCCTTTTTAAACAAAAGAAGAAGCAATTGAACATTAGTTACAATTAGCAAAAAAGAAACTCGGTGGGCCAATTGCATGCAAAATACGGAAAGCTAGATCCACCGGCTACTTAGAATACCCTAATCTTAATCCTAATATCAAACCTGTGATTAGCTAAACTCAATTCACTTGTATGAACGTCGTCATAATCGCGCACTTAAGGAGATATGAAAGGCAATTTTTTTCTCCTCTAGCTTGCCCCCTCCCCGCATTCCTCAAAAGTGCTGAGCCGTGTCCCCCCAAAGGGTGGCAGAAAATGGCGCCCTTTTTATGTCTTCGTGTTAAACCAACCCCTATTTCTCTCTCTTTCCTGAAGTATATATTATATATATATATATTCCTATTTGTTAAAATTATTTGGCCTTATTTGTTAATGTGACGACACTTTAGCAAACAGTGTTTTATATCACCACTTTCCTCGCGATTCGGACACAATGGCGTCGCGGAAATTCCTATCTTATGAAGCTATGCAGGTGTACGTGCAGATCTCGTTCGGATGCGATGAAGCAAGCAGCCATCTTCGTTTGAGAGCTTTTTTGTCACACATGGCTGGTGAGGCATCAACCATAACGACTCGAAATGCTTGTTGACAGCGTGGCAATACAGACAGCCCTGAAGAAACTGAAGTTTTGTACGGAGCAAGAAGTCGTGCGGGTTTTGGACAGAAAGCCCACCTTGCAGCGGCTAAAACATGAATTGGTGTTTGGTCGGTGCACTCAAAGGTTAGGAGAAATCTCTAAACACCTGCATAAAATTGGTCTAATTATAAAGTTCCAAGAGATTTCATCACATGTGGGTATAGAACAGGCAATGAGGCAGCTGACAGAGTGGTCCGGAGTGCTTTGGAGCTTACACCAGCGAAGAAGGCTCCCAAAGACGATCAGCGTTTTTTTACGAGAAGCTGTCATCAAGAAGTTTTCAGTTAACTTCTGAGCCCGCTATCACGTATCGTTGTTTTAAACAAAAACTCATTTCGAATGTGTGTGCCTGCGAGAAAAGGACAAAAAGTACAGGTCTTATTTGTCCTAAAGTCAATATATATATATATATATATATATATATATATATATATATATATATATATATATATATATATATATATATATATATATATATATATATATATATATATATATAATGGTACACCTCCGAGGGGTGTTTATTCAGAGGCGCCGTAAAAGTCGAAGCGAAGGTACAGAATGAACACGCACCGGAGACCTCTTGCCAAAAGCCGACCATGCTCCTCTTCTGCTATTACCCTGTTTTCCGCAACGCAGATGTACATGCCTTAAATACGTATGTGGTCCAAAGTAACGCAAAATGTTATGCCAATGTTTGAATGAAAGCGCGCAGATGTCAGTCAGCAACGTTGCCTAAAAGCACCTAACGTCCTCGTTTTTATCACATCATAACGTTGCTTGTAACATGCAGTATGATATGGCAATGTCCAGGATCACATTTTTAACATCATGGCAATGTTGTCGCAACATAGCAGCAAGGTGAAGTCAACATACCAGCAACGTGATGTAAACATACCAGTAACGTGATGGCAGAACCAGTAACGTGACGCTGTGCGTCTGTCAACGTTGAACATTGCTGTGTGACGTGTCGAGTTTCATGCGACGTGCGCTGAGAATATATATACTTCTGTGTGTGCGTTATTAATAAAAGGCATGTTGACTTTTTACGAGAACCACCCCGAAGCTTCTGGCTAGGAAGAAGCTGTGATATGGTGTGAAAAATTGCATTTTTATTGTCTATGCACAAAAACATTTTCCTAACAGCTTTTTATCAACGCATTAGTGCATGCATAAGCAAGTAGTGTTAGAACAGCCAAGCTATAAAAATGTCAAAACACATTTGTGCATGTCCGTAAGACCAAAAACACAATTTTTTAATCCTAAAGCATCCAACACCTGTGATATAAATACTGCATTTTTAGAGCATTTTAAAGTGCGGTTTTGCTCTGTGTAATCAATGACTACAATAAGTGAATATGTGTTGAGGGTGCAGTATTTTTATGTGCAGAATTGCAGCAGCAATGAGGACATGCAGTCACCCAGCTTAGGCAGGAAAGAACAAGCCGAAGTGTCTGAATGCTATATGAATGAAAAAAGAAGACATTTATTTACAAAGATTACTTACTTCTTATCACTTTGTCGTTTTCACAGAGAAAGACATGAATGAGAGTGTTACAAAACACATTTTAAGCAACCAGTAATAAATATGAACAAGGCACAATGCAAGTTTCTTTCATACTATGTCAACTGCTGGGTAGTAAAAAAACAAATACAAGTGCAAAATGAAAGCACAACTTGTTTATGCAAGCTTATTAACAGTTTGACGAAAAGAGCTTTTATCTATAGCATTTACAAAATCAGTGGGAAAGTGAATAGGCAAGGAAGAAAACACTGGTGAAACTGCTATGTGTTAAATACATAGGAGGACACGAATACCATAGACAGGCACCGCCTTGTCGGTAATTTCCAAACAGTGATGCATGCATTGTATACAATGATGGTTGCCACTGCTGTTTACTGTCCATGTCATGATTTCATGAACAGAGGCACTATAGCAGCATTCAAAAAGTGGCACATCCCACTCAGGTACAGCTTGTTTTGACAGAGCTTAAAAGGTTCAAAACAAGAACTTGTTTTTACCAAAACAGAAAAACCTGCCAATATCTGTGTAGCAAAACATGTTGCACATCAAAAGAAGCTTATCAGTTTGAAAGCAACTAAACTTCATGATTACTGCTTGACACGCACTTAGTGAAAAACAGCTGATTAAATGTGGCGGATTTATACGTAAAAAATACGCCTTTGAAATGTAAAGTAGCCGACACCCGGTCAGAAAAAGTGAAACGCGATCAGTGAAGCAACTGCTCAATGTAATTCGCGCAAAACAGTGACCTCCCAGACACAACCAAGCAAGAAATGTTGATCGCAAAACAAATACACAAGGCATGCAACTATTTTCTGTTCAGTTCATTACCAAGTTGTTGTCCTTGTGTCCATTGGATGAATAAACTGCCTTGACACAATTATTCTTGTTCATTCAGTCCAGATTTTATTATTTTTGTATCTAGAGGTGAGCTCAAATTATCTTTAGATTGTTATGCACTGCTCTGCATAACTGCCTAGTATTTTTCATTGATGCATTTCTTGTGTTGTGTGTGCCACTAATTTTAGCATTTCAACTTTTTTGGATTTGCAGTGAATGCAGTTTACAAAATTACACTTTGTAGCGAGTGGTTATGCGCATCTTTGGAAAAGTGGCAAAGTGCTCTCACTTGTTTGAGGAATTCGTTAGGAAGGAAGTTGATTTTTCGAAGGCATTGAGAACGAGTATTACGGCAGAGTACCCTATTCCTCACAAAAATATAACACCATAAATGTGAGTCAACTAAGGATACACATACAATCATACTTGTGGGCACAGAAACAGGAGCAGGCACATGAAACGCAATCTTTTAGAGTAGAATGACATATGGACACTAAACTGCATCCCCATCAGAGAAGCAACTAACAGCCATACCGCCACAACAGCTCACATGCCCAGTGGAGTTCACATTTGCAAACTGAGCAGCATGTTAAAGTTGCCAGTCCTCACTCGAGACTTTGCCAATGTGATTCGACTTGAGTGAACAAGCTCGCCAGGTCAGGGTACGTCCAAGACGGGTACACTGTTGACGATGTCGGCAAACAGCAATTGCAGGGTGATGGCTGTGATGACCGTGGAACGAGCCATAATGCGAGGCAATCGGTTGGCAATGAGGGCCTGTCTTATGAAGAGGAAGTGATAAGACCCATATCAGTAGCTTATAAAGCAAACAAAATAATGAAATGGGAACACTTCTCTAAAAAATGTAGAGAATCGGCTGACGAAATTTATCTGCAACATCCTATGAAAGGTGTGCCAGGACTGACAGAAAGCTATGTAACAATCAAGCAGTGAAAAAAACACACCCGTGAGGAAACGTAAACGGTGCAGAGATGAAATTTGTGAAGTTTCATTGAGCTGAATGATTGGCTCCTTACTGATTAATGATGGCAAAGAATCAACATTTCGAGCTTATTTACGGTGTTATTTCAGTTCTTCAGCTGAAACATATTCAGTCTACCAAGTTATTATCAGGGGGGCAATGTTCGTTGAGTTGAATATTATAACTGATGCACAAAAAAATTGTTAGTAGTTTAGAATTGCCCTATAATATGGTGCTTATTAGACAGATCGCACTCACAGCATAGTATTTTTTTCTGTCACTCGTAATCAGCTGCATTTGCGGCAAAGTAAGATGAAATTTTGCTGCTCAGTTTTTTCTTCCAGCACGTGCATACGTACCTAAAACAGAATAACAAAATTTCATCAAAAGCATCTAAATAAAGTTATCAGCATGTTTTTTGGTACACCAAAGTATGCAGCAAAGCTATAACTAAGGAGTAGATGTAAAAATATTCAAAAAGACAGGACAGTTCATGATTAAAAACATAAACTCATACATAACACAGCAAAATATAGCAAAAACTACATAGACGTTTCACCAAATATGCAGCTGGCAACCCCAGTATGTCCTGCCACCAAATGAGTGGAGGTTACACAGTTTGCTGCTTGTCTCCTATGTCGCTTAGTATGCGGCCACGGTTGTTGTGCAGCGCCGACTTGTCACACTATTGAATCACAACTAGAAAAGATTTATCTTGCCCCACTTTTGTTCCTGAGCTGGCATTGTCTCATTACTGAAGTCAAAGGCATGTCCCGTGGTCGAGCAGTGTTCGACGAGTTTTGTCTTATAAGGCGTGGCATGGATGGCTTTTGCAATGTCTCCTTTTTGCTCTTTCAGCCCCGTTAATCGCTTCTTGCCTATTTTACTCATGCATTTGGTGTCACATACATTACTGATCAGCACTTGCAGTCATAAGATGAAAAACGTGGTTGGTGAATTGTAACGAAGCCATTATTTGAGCAGGTTTATCAATGACACCCAGAAACACACGTAAAAAGAAACAAGCATTGTGCAGCGAAAAAACAAAAAAAACACTGTTTCCGTACCTTGCGTTGAAGGTTTTACAGACTTTGTTCGAATAGCACTTTTTCATTGAGAATTAAAACAATTTTCAAGCATCATTGTACGTTAAAACGTGCTCTCTAAGCCCAAAGACAGTCCCCCTGTAAATGATCAAAAGAGGATTGTTTACAAGTCCCTGTGCGGTGGCTGCGACATCACTTATATTGAGAAAACTAGCAGAAAGTGGTCAATGAGTTTAATTGGACACAAACAAGCATCACGAAAACCACGCATTCTCAGAAAAAACTCATCAAACACTGCTTAAAAATGGGGCATACCTTCGACTTCCATAATTCGATGATGCTGGCTCGGGAACAAAAGAGAGAGAAAAGAAAGCTTTTCGAGTCGTGGTTAGACCGTTGTGACCAGCCAGCGTGCTACACCAATCACGGCCTCCATCCAGATGAGTAGACACATACGAGACAATCAGTGAATTCAGTCATTTTTTGACATTTGGTGCCAGTGCACACTGAGGATGCCACTCACATAGGAGGCAAAATGTCTGTGTAGGTTCATTATATTTTGTTGTGTAAAGTCGGAGTACATATTTTAATTACTATAAAGCGGAGTTTTGTTTTCCATCTTAATTTGGCATACGTTCAAATATTTCCAGAGAAAAAAATTGCGTATTCAAACAAAAAACAAATATTTATAAACTTGCTTTCTATCTTTGCGTACATAATTCCCTTCTGAGGCAAAATAAACATTGCTACTCAGCATTATTGACATGCATTGACTACCAATAATCTACCATCCCAAACTTATGCTATTGCCAGTGAACTTTTTCATTGGAAATTGTTATCTATGCGTCTATTCTATCTGGCTACACCACCTGTGTTATTCAAGAAGTGCAAGAGTTGACAATCAAATTTTTGGTTAGTAGTTAGCTCAACAAGTTTTGCCCACTCCATCAGATTACTCCTGCTAAATTTAAAGAATCAAAACAAACTTGACCCGATTTCATGCATTTGCCTTAAGTGAAATTTCCCGAATTTTTTAGAATAGGACAAGCTTAGTTTTTTGCTCTACAATTTGTCCTATAAGATTAAAAATTTATGTACTTCCTCGTCATTAAGACATGGTATCGGTGGCTTCGCAGAGGCATTCCCTATAATATCATGTTAAGCTACAAATTCACAAAAAACATTGCTAACTCACGTACAATGCCTAGCCTTCATTATACTGGTACAACTTATGGTAGCAAAATTTTGCTTCGTACAAAGCAACAGATTCGCTGCATTTTACGACATTTTGTTTACAACATACCGTCTCTCTGACACTCAAATTCCTCTAATATGCATCAATCTGTATTGCCTCTGTCGGAGCTTGAAGCATACTGAACAAAAATAGAAAAAAAGGCTAAAGCATCAAAATTCTACTTGAGAGCTGCTTCTGTTTCAATAAACCATTTCATTTCAGTATTTCTTAGGATCTGCCTGTTTGTTTTAACATTGCTAGCAGGCCGCAGCTGCACACCAGTCTTTGTGAGGCTGCACCTTGATGGGCATGATGTCAGACGTCCCTGCGGAAAATGTAAGCTTCCTCATGCTACTTCCGTTTTTCCACCTCTGCTTCACATCGTGCACTCTTCCTTCAACAGAAGTGCTAAGACGGCCCCCTTTTCGGGGCTTTATTGTCCAGCTGGTAGCATTATTCACTTCCGGTGCCAATCATATTTGTTCTAGGAACCCTACAGGGGGAATGTAGTGAGTTGAGAGACAAGAGCGATTGCTGGCTAGGTTTGCAAACCCGTTTCAGGGGATGTTAAATGTCACCTTTTTTACTTGATCACGTGGCCACTAGATGTGGCCGTTTGTAAAAAACACGAGAGCAGATCACACGTGCTCCGGCATTACCTTTAACAGTGGACCCCTCTGCACATATACAGCGGGTGTTGCGAATAGTCCGCTTGATACTTACGTCGCTACATAGTGAAGCTACCCGGAAAACTATCTTTTACTACTTCCTGTCTATCATTACACATAGCCCCTTTTTCATGCCTTGCAGTGAGCGACAAATTGGTGATTTCATGGGCATGAACGGCGGAAGGAATTTGCCAGCCAAAACATTACTAGCCTCCTGCATCGCTAAACAGATGTATCGGTTGCCCTCTTTCTGTTTCTTTCTCACATAGCTATTTGAAACCTTCAAGAATATGAATAGGGATCGGGGTGACATCGGTCATGATGACATCGGACATGAAATTGCCATGTGCATGAGTGGTGAGCCGACAGAGGGAAATATGAGGTCAAGCAGCGCAACATTCATACTTAGAGGGTGGTCTCACACTTGCATACACTAATGCAGTGCTCAGATTAAGTTAAGCATATGAGAGTCAATTCTTTCAGCTATAAAATGAGTTCCACTCGCACCGCAAATAATTTGTAAGACAGATGCAAATTGCACCCACTGAACTTTGAACAACGACTCTTATGATATTATATTCATGCAGATTTCTAATGAAGAAAGTGGGTATTTAAATAGATAAGCCTTAGGCAGTATTCAATTCAGTGTGAAAACTTAATATTCGCGCGCTCCTATAAAACAAAGAGCACAGTACACATGGTCAGGAAGTTTTAGAGGCCTTATCAAGCGCGAAAAGTGCCTGTCGCGGTCTACACAAGTGCGAAATGAAATCATTAGTTCACATCATAGATCACCAAAATTTTTTAAATTATGACGTCAACAAGTGACATCGCCGCTTGGTCTAAATTGGGCAGATCTCCGAAAAACTGACAAACGGCATGAGGTGCAGAAAGCTTTTGGCGAGAGAATACAGTTGACTGAGAAGCAGAAAAGGATGGCTGTTTTGGCGTTCAAATCCTCTAAGACAAACGCACATATCATCTTGGGATTCTTTTTGGGACAGAAATTTCAAACCCCACCTTCGCACTTATTGGGATTTCACAAATGCAACGGTAGACCTGTCAGAATCTGATCACTTTGGGCACATGATACTGCAGATATCTGCATTCCAGTTTTAGAACAGCAGCACAGTGGTGTGGTATAGGAAGTGATCACACGAAACGGTTGCTTCATTAGTGCTAGCCTATCACATGCTAGTACTCATAGCACTAGCATGTGATATGGTTATCGTGAAAACTCAAGCACAGTTTTTTAAGGTTCCAATTATTTTGTTTCAAACTTGAAACGGCCTCCCCCCCCCCCCCTTCTATCTTCTTTGTGCTTTTACCATCCTGAGTGTCTGGACAGCACGCAAGCTGGTTGGGACCCTTGGGTTAGCGAGTGGAAGCTGAAAAGCTAGACCGGGTAATGCATTTGTCATTTGGGAGGCGCAGGGGAATAGGCGGCTCATACATTTTTGGTTGCGCCCAGTGAGCACTCGAAAAAATTCATTGGAGAAACACGCTTGAGTGCGTCTACGTTTTCTGCGAATGTCTCATTTTCTAGGTGTCTATGGTGGCTGATGGTGAGCGTAAATTTGTTTTGTCCCGCTACGGTTAGTGAAGGCCGGGTGTCTAGAAAGTAAGATATAACATGACCTACAAGAGCGAACAGATTATTTGCCAAAGCTTAGCTTTGCTAGAGGTAAATGGTGGCCGTCTTGTCTATTTCGTGCAGTTCAAGCTTTTTTCCTGCTACTTTTCTGCTAGACCAGTCATTGCTCACTACAAGCAAATGGTGTCACATCATTGATCTTCCAGGACGCAATGATCATTCGCAATATACGTGTTACTGCTATTTGAGAGTAAGTATTACGCTAGCAAACACATTTTTATCAAGAAGTTGGCATACTGAAATTATTGTATCCAAACTTCAGAAGGCGCCAAGACACTTGACGTTTGTTTTTGTTGCGCATAGCTAGGAGCGCTATAGAGCTCACGCAGCCATCCGCACTTTTTGCTGCAGTCAGGGAAATATGGCTCATTACCTCACAGTTTATATTATAGTTACAGCGCACGTACAATTTTGTTTTCCACCATCTCGCCCGCAAACAATCTACAAACTTGTCAACGGGCCCTTTTCAAGTCGGATAGGCGCATCTATGAAGGTCACCAAAATCGAAACGGAGAGTCCGTAGCCTCTGAAGTTATCCGCCACGCACCGGTAAAAAAATCTCGGGGGCTTAGTATTTTTCAGGAATGATTTGCAGGCAATTCAAGCTACCTCTCAGTTAGCAACTGTCGCCACTCTGTGCAACATTTATAGAGGCTGCTGGGCCTTGTGACCTCGCCTTTTCTCCCCCCCAAAAAAAAACATGACGCGCGTCCAACCCCTTCCCACGTGCAGACTAGTCTCTCGAAAAAGGTCCAATGTTATACAACCCTTCAACAAGTGTCACGTAGAACACACACTGCCAAACATTCCTCACCTCCTGGCGAAGGAAAGACCACCAAGTAATGTCCTACGCGTCTCAAAATATAAGACAAGGTCAAGTTCTCTGTGTACTTCAGAAATGCTTCTGCTGTCCCCTGGCTCATCCAAGCAGGTCCTCTAATCCTCGGCACAATTGCCAAACCACTTGGTCAAGAATGTGGCACGCTTTGTTCCCTTCTTTCTTTCTGTCACTCCGTCTCTTTCTTTTTTTCAGCAGCCTTTTGGGGTTGCATTGTGTATTGGAGCCATAGTGACTAAATGTACCCACTGGGCTAGACACTTAAGTCTGAACTGTGGAGAAATAACCCGTACGTGTTTCGGTGACATGGTCATGTTTAGCGGCATCGATTGATTGATTGATTGATTAATAATTGATTGATTGATTGATTGATTGATTGATTGATTGATTGATTGATTGATTGATTGATTGATATGTGGGGTTTAACGTACCAAAATCACCACATGATTATGAGAGACGCCGTAGTGAAGGGCTCCAGAATTTTAGACCACCTGGGGTTCTCTAACGTGCACCCAAAACTAAGCACATGGGGATACAACATTTCCGCCTCCATCGGAAACGCAGCCGCCGCAGCAGGGATTTGATCCCGCGACCGGCGGGTCAGCAGCGGAGTACCTTAGCCACTAGACCACCGCAGTGGGGTACGTTTAGCGGCATCACTTTGGACGAATATCAGAACTGACATGAGACAACTTCATAGTTCTTTTCACAGAAAATGCCACCACAAAAAATGTTTGCAATGTTTATTATATGTTGAAAATCTTTTCAGTCAAGCAGTGCTACGCAAAGTTAGTGAGCACTGGTAATTGCAAACTTAACATAGTCCTGCTAATGTGCGATAATTGTGAACTAGCAATGAAAGAAAAAAAGTAAATTTGCACAAACCTTGCAAGCAGAAAATGAGCTAAATTCACTCGGTCCTAAATATTTTTAATTAACATATGACAATTTTCTCTGCATAGAAAGGCTTGTTGCTTCAATATTGAAAATTTCAGATTTTCATCTTGGACAGCTTTTCCACCTCGTCGGTGATGCTTGAACAAGTGGATGCATAAATTTCTGAATTCAAGCAGTTATTATTCATGAGTAATTCGTCAGAACGCGAAACAACTTAGCATAGACATTAGGTACATTGTAGCCTGAAAACCCATTCAATATTGTTGTTTTACACAAAAAAGAAAAACAACCTATTCACTCATAAACCTACATTGTTGTGCTCATTTTGATTTAAGCCTGCATGACTTCTGGATTGCTTTACTGCCCTATTGCAAAATCAGCGTGATGCCAGTGCGTTTTTGGCAGTGGTACACGCTTGTAATCACTGGAACTTCGCTGGGTGCACTGGGAAAAACTGTGTCGCACTCATAAAAGCACTGGCTCAACCGCTGCGATGCTGGTGAGCACTTTGAGGCGCCAGAAGCGCTAGAATTTTCACTGGCAAGCGTTGGTCAATACTGGAGCACCCACTGTTTTTACCAGCGCCGCGTGCACGTTATTGTAGCGTGTGCCGTGGTATGTTTCGGTGTCGTTGAATATAAAACGCTTGATTCGACTAAACGGAGAGATGCTAGCCTAACAGATACCAAGCGTACGTAATTTTGGCAGCGCACGTACGCATCGCAGCAATTATAATGCACCTTTTTCGCATATGCCCCCGCGTATACCAGCCATATTCGCATCATCCGTCTATTGCAGCAACGATTCCAAGTTGCAGTGTTTTTAAACCTGGAGCTGCACGCTACTCCTAACAGAAACAGGAAATAGTTTTTGCCGCAAAGTTGACGAAACGTAAATGAGCTCTCTCGATCGCTTCGCAAGGTTTCCCAGCGGAGGCGAGAAAAAAAAAGCTGTCGTTCAAATCCGCCACACCGCATAAATATATTTCTGGCCATGCTTATCCTTCTACTTACTTCAGGTAATAGCTGGAGTTGTTTTGAAGCTCAAATGCACAATCTTCATTCATGCCCATTCACCGCATCGAGAGCGGTCTTACCCAGTGCCCGGCCCAGCGAGCAGTACACCTGTCGTGCCGGCCGCGTTGGTATATATGTTACCGGCACTTCTTGCTTCGTGTACACAAAACTTTAAAGTGTAAGAATAAGTGCAAAATATAGTTTACACATCCATGAACCTAAATCATTTATTTTGTCTTGTGTCGATGTCCGCCCAAGGAGCACTGAAGATCAATGCACGCGCTTTCAGCTACGCAGGCTGTCACCGAAAGCGGCCTGCCACACTTAGCCGGTATTTCTCTGACTGATATGTAACAACACACCATTTTCAGTAGTAATTTGGTACGCCTTCGTGAACTAATTCCCTGGCATACGTTTTCAGGGGATCGCAATAGTATTTCTATGGCTGTTTTTTTTATTGTTGGTATTGATATAACTGCATTTATCTGTACACTGGCATGCCCGCTGTATACTGCCAGCAGAGGCCAGAAAAACGGCTGTCACTTGGCATCGCCACCCCTTAAACGCATTTCTGACATTGATTGACCTTCCGCTTACTTTGGGTAAAGTTTTGTCAACAGTTAGAAATGTTGCAAAGCTCAAATGCCGAAACTTCAAGCATCGCAACTCAGGTGCTTCAAAAGCAGTCTTATCCAGTGCCCCGTCCCAGCGAGGCCTATCATGCCGGCCGCATCGGTGTACTTGCTGCCGGCACTTTTTACTTTAGGTAGGCACAAGTCTAAAGTGTAAGAATAACTATAAAGTACAGTTTAGACATCCCTGAGCCTAAATAGATCATTTATCCACGTGTGCGATGCCCGCAAAAGGAGCGGCGACGATCGATGTGTCGTGCTTTCAGCAACGTAGGCTGTCACCGAGAGCTTCCTTTTGAGCGCAGGCGGCGGCACTTCTCTGACTCGAATATAAGAACACGCATTTTTGAGTTGGTAGTTTGGTACGCGTTAGTGAACTAACACACTGGCATACTTTTTCAGCGGATTGCACTAGTCATTTCCTCGGCGGTTTCCTAGTTGCAAGTATGGATATAACTGCAAATATGTAATCTGGCACGCCAGATATGTACTGCTACATCATCGTTTGCGCAAAAAAGAAATACTCAATATTCACTCGTGTGCGCGGATATCTACCGAACAAGACATATAAATCATCCGTATATGTTGATCAGTAGCAAGTGCGAGAACCGACTATAAAAGTAAAAAACTATCGGCAGCAACAACTGACAATCTGTGACTGCTCCTCCAGTCAATTTGAGATTTTTCAGACTTAAGATGTCAATGCTTCAAAAAAATATGCGCTCTTGCTAATATCCGCACATCATTCCGTGCCCGGAAGCCATTCGCCACTGTAGAATCAAGACGTAATTGTTATTTGGAAAGGAATATTGTGTCCGTATTGAATGAGCGACTTGTAAACATGAAGTTGAACGGTGCGTGATTCGGATAGTCATTTTACACTCCCCCCCCCCCCCCCCCCCCCCCCATGGATGCTCTGGAGTGGCGTAGTCGGTAGCGTACTCGGTTCAGAATCAGTGGTGGCAAGTTCAAATCCCGTCAGAAAACTTTTTATTTCTTTATATTTTGTTATATTGTTTTTCAATGTGAATGCGCTCTATCTTATTTATTTATGTATTTATTTATGGTGAATGGGCACCCCCGCTTTAACCATGTGAAGCCATTTTGCTCAGAGTACTGGGAGCCTGCCCCTCCAGCGTCCCACTACCAACACTGGGAGGCGCTGCTACCAGCTCCATACTGGGCTCATAATCAGGCATGGCGCTGGACACTGGTACCCAGTGGCGCTGGTTTTTGCAATAGAAGGCTACATTTCTTCATAAAAACCTTGCATAATGCTTTATGAATAGGCTCAGGAAATTTCGTTTGATAATGTTGAACAGTTTTTCCACACTTCCAGTGAAACAGAGGCTTGTACAGCAAAGCAGTGGTCTCTGCTGGCACTGTTCTGAGTGCTATGCAAAACCGCTTTAGACTAGGCGACAATACTAGCTGTTATTAGAAAGTGGAGAATGTAAGCTTTCTAATGCAATACAATTCACATCAATAGGCTGAGCTTAGAACGTCAGCAAACAGTAAATCAAATGCAGAGCAGGTGCTGCCGCAGTGGGACCGCCACTTTAGTAAATCATTTTGTTGGGCTTGTTGGTACATGCTTACCTAATTCTAAAACGATGCATACCATCGGAGAAGAAACTTGAGGACAGAACAGAAAGGGCGTCACTCACAACTAACTTTATTCTTGGAAAATAGTTGAAATATATAGGCGTAGCAACGTTACGCACGCACATTGCCTCCCATGCAAGAAAAAAAAACACGCGATAAGATTGACAACAAAACAATTATGACAAAAAGGCACTAAACGAAAAAAAATTCTCAAGAATGAATTGCTCTACCACGATGAGCAACAGATGTAATACCAACATGCGTAACTCTTCTTTTAAATGCGAAGCATTTCTTAGCGAACTTCGGCGACATTGAGCGCATCTATCTATCTATCTATCTATCTATCTATCTATCTATCTATCTATCTATCTATCTATCTATCTATCTATCTAGCCGCCTATGACCTTTAGCTCTCCTGGCCGTTTGGATAATTGTATCGATACCAAACTTGGTATGATATAACATGTCCATATTACGAACGTAACTGACTAGTAATAACTTGAAAATCATGGTATGTATGTCATGAACGTCATTATTTACACGTTATGGTCTTGCTGCTCTTGCCGTGGTTTTGTTCACATGACATTTTGCAAAACTGGTATGCTATGACATGATTGTATGGCGAACACAAGCGATAGACCATAACATGATAATCATGACATGCGTGTCACGTAAGAACATGACTACGTTCCGCGCTCATGATGCGCTCGCCGCCGTTTCGCTAGCGTCACATATACAAAATTTGGTATTACAGTACGTGAATGGTTGACGAGGTATGAATGGTGCAAACATGATAATCATGCGATGCGTGTCATGTAACCACATGACTACATGCCACGCACATGATGCACTGGCGGCCATTTCGCTAGCTTCACTTATACCAAATTTATTGCTATGGGACGTGAAGGGATGACGAAGGTATGATGCTGGTGCAAACATGATAAACATCAGATGCGTGTCATGTAACAACCTGACTGCGTGCTACGCTCATGATGTGCTCGTGGCAATTTCGCTAGGATCACATGTACCAAACTCGGTATTATGCGCCGCGAACGGACGACATAAGTAAATGACACATCCAAACATGATAATCGCGACATGCGTGTCATGTAACAACATGATTACATGCCATACCGAAAATGTGCTCGCAGCCGTTTCGCTAGCTTCACATAAGCCAAATTTGGTATTACGTGACGCCAATGGATGACGAGGGTACGTGACTGTTGCAAAGATGATAATCATGAGATGCGTATAATGTGAGAACATGACTACATACCACAGTCAAGGCGCCAACACATTTCGACGTGACATGATGCGAGAGCTCGCGGGCGTTCATTTCTTCGCGCCACGCCGGAATTTCCACATCAGGCATCGGTCCTGCCATATACTCGCAGGCGCGCGACGTGCTCCGTAGCTTTGACGCATGCGTGTTTCAGCGCATCCGGCGTCCCTCCGTCACGGAAAGAGGGAGACGCAGTGTTGTCTAGGTAACGCATCGGTGCGAAATGCAGCATGTCGCATTTCGCCCCTGTTTCCGTTGGGCCGCGCCGACGAACGTTGGTCGCACCTGGCGTCGGATTATAGATTGCTCACGTTTGGCTAACGTAGTGTCACTGTGGTCAGCGTGCGCACGCGTCAACGCTACTAGAGTATAACAGGCCCTTCATGATCCACTCGCGGCAGTTTTGCCAGCTCCGCATATACCAAATTTGGTTTTACGGGACGTCATGCAATCAAGACGAAGCATATTACTGGTGCAAACATGATAATTCTGACACGCCTGTCATGTAAGAACATGACAACATACCACGCTCATAGCGTGCTCGCGAACGTTTCGCTAGCTCCACATATACTAAATTTGGTATCAGGTGACGTGAATAGGTGATTAAGGTAAACGACATATCCAAACATAATAATCATGACACGGAAGCCATGTACAACATCATTTACTTCCATCTCGTAATGTTTGCTCAGTTTCAATTGACATATCACCATTTATCATTCGTGCTTCGCATATCATCGATTCCCACTGGACGTGGGATTTGCCAATTTTTGCATGTAGTATGCTTCCATAATTTTGCATGCTAAGGTGTCATTACTCTTTCCAAAGAAGTATACACAAAGAAACCTGGCCTCACATTTGCAGGAACCACAATGTGCAGGCAAATATGCCGGTGCATAAAGGACAGAATTAGGCAACAAGAACTTCCTGTGAAAAATAAACTTTCGGCTTATTTGCCAGCACATTGTTGTTGCTGCAAATGTGAGGCTAGGTTTTCCAGTGTATCCGTCCTTTGAAAGAGTAATGATACCTTGGCACGGGAAATTATGGAAGCATTCTACATTATAAAAAGGAAGATATACATAATAGTGTTACATCTGTTGCTCTGCGTGGTGGAAAATTTTCATTTCTTGGAATGTTTTTTTTGTTTAGTGGCTTTTTTGTCATCATTCTTTTGTTGTTAGCCTTATTGCATGTTTTTGACTAGCATGTGAGGCTATGTGCACGCGCATGGTTGCTACGCTTATATATTTCTCTGACTTTTCAAGAATAAAGTTAGTTGAAAGTGATGCCTTTTCTGTTCTGTCCTCAATTTTGTTCCCCGATGGTATGCATCGTTGCGTATTTTAGTAAGTACTGTGTTATTTTCCAGTAACGAAACACTTGCAAAACCAAAATTTTTCTGTTCACCGGTCTATCTAGTTACAGCAAGGGTAAGCTGTATACAGAAAAAATACAAGAAAGAAAGGCATCAAACTATGCACCAAAATAAAAATATCAGGATAAGCGAAACAAAAAAATGCAGCCTGAGTTTTCGCATCTCTAAATCCCACCAAAAGCGAATGCTCTTTTTCTCAAAGGTGCAATGATAGCACGCTAGCACATGCGTAAGTTGACTTTGCAATCTGCTCCCCCTCTACTATCTCCCTGACCCTTTGACCTGGACTAAGTGCAAGAAACACACTGTCTTCAAAAATGGGCCTAACCCATCAACCCACGCAAGAATTCCGAGAAACCTTTAAACTGCAGTTTATATAGTGGAATGGTGCTCATAGAGTGTATCATTATGTAAGGTTCCTGTCTGAGCAACTGACCCTCCTGTATGTCACAGAACAAAAGGAGCATTTAAGGGCTCAATTATCTTTCATAGACACAGCCTAAGCACTCACACAACATATTTGCATACCGTTTTTTTCTGTTGCAAAAAGTATTTAATGACACACTCATCGTGGATGGAACAGTTAGTTACCTAGAAAAAGGTTTTACAGTGCTCAGTCACGATTTTGGTTTCAGAGGGTGCTGAACAAGTGAGGTGGGACGTAACGTGGTTTTCATGCGAACATAGCTGGCTACATGAGCACAAAACCGCAAGGACGTCGTCACCGCACAGACAACTTTCTTCAATGAAGGCTTTCTGTGTGCAGCGATAATTGCCTGTGAGATGTAAATATACATGACCCGTAAAAATGCGTCGCCAAAGCAAGGACATCAGCCTTTGTGCTCCCACGCAAGTTTGCCCCCTCTTCATTTGAAGAAGTCTGCTAGGAGAGCACTTGCAAAGGTTGTGGAAGCCAACAAAAACTTATGACGTAGAAGGCAGTGAGTTGTTTAGACAGACACCAAAGGGGTCTTCTGCTAGTAATGGTATCACAAGCACGGTAAATTTTAAGTGTGTTCCAGCAAATATCACTTGATATTTTGAAGACAACAACCATGCCCCCGCATGTCAATCCTACAAGTTGACTCGACTGCAAAGGCTGCTCCGAGCAAATGCAACTGGGGGGACAAAAGATACAAAGATGCAGCACCATATTCCAACTGAAATTTATTACAAAGCAGTGCAGATGTATATACAGCCCTTCAATGAAAACAGACAATCAGCCCATGAAAAATATTGGAGATGTTGTTAGTAGCTTTTTTACTATAGTACAGCAATTACAATAAAAATGTTCAGAAATTAAGGTGGACAAACACACAACTTTCCACCGGCAAAGACTGAACCTACAACCTTCGGGTACTGCATTCGATGCTCTTATCAATTAGCTAAAGTGGCGGCGGTCCTCTTGTCGACATTATCGAGTGTTTCCGAGCACGTAAACCTAGGAGTGTTAGTGGGCACGGTTTGTAGCACGTGATCTTTCTACGTGTTAGTAGCTGACAGTAAGCCCTCCTGCACTAACTAGAGGCATTAAGTCTACAGGAACAAGACCCTCGCTATGAATGAACAAAAAGAAATTTTTCTTTTGTTAAAGTTAGTGTGTTCACCATGCGTTTAAAACATATTACATACTTCTGCCTGTGATCAGAGCTGCAGCATTTTTAGTTAATTCAAGAGGTGGATCTGCGCAGGCAAGAAAGTACAATGCCTGTACTTAACACTTTCTCCCTACCTCCTTGAGTCTGCGAGAGACACTGTACACGCAATGTACACAGTTGCCCTATTCCTTTTTTGGGCCTCCGATGTGCCCAGCCACTCCTCTTCACGCCCAAGATCCATCACATAAGTAAGCAAACTCACAGCTACCAACAACAACACATTTTGAGTGAAACCCGCAATATTAAAAAGGGTTGTTAACTCGGAGAATGCATCGTCCACGTTGCTTGAGATTAGTCGATTGTCACAGAGAATTCTTCAAAGGCAAGTGCATGTTCCGCCTTTTAGCCACTTTTGAATACCGCCACACAAAAGCAGCAATGGCTTCCAAGCACAAGGTTCATACCACCAATGTCTGTCTTATTATCTGAGATACCACCTTAAGTTCAGGAATTCAATCATGTCCCATTTAAGAAGCAGCTACGCTATTTCAAAAAGTCTCAGCACGTCCTAAGAAAGCTTTAAAGAGGGCACGAGAGCCTAACGAAACACCAAAAATCATCCACAAAGCAGGAGGATCTTCCAGCACTTGCAGTCATCAACCTTTTATTATTATTTTTTCTTTCATCACAACCTAATACAAGTCATTCAAAAATCTACACAATGATTAACCAAATATAAACAGCCTGCCAGCGCAGAGGATCTACTGCGCTGCGTCAAGGATGCTATCAAATTTGTTTGAGCAGTATTCTTCCCTGGAAAGTGTCGAATGTCACTGGAAGGTGTTTGGAAGTGATTCTCACACTGTTGCTAGAGTCTACCTTTTTTGGCTAGGACAAGAATGTGTATTTGTAAAGGCAAGATATCAGTAATGGATAGAGTACAGTATCAATATTTAGAGAACTGCATTTGACCTGTACTTGAAGGAACAATAACAGATTGGTAGGTTTGAGTGCTGTAAAACCTCTTGCTATGTGGATAAATTATTTCTGCTTAATTTGGCATGATCTGTTGGCTGCAAGCAGCTTCTCATGCCCAGTGTGATGGTTTTGCAGCACAAGCTTCAGCATCTTTTGGCAACATATGAGATTCCCGAATATTACAAAATCGAATCCCTGCGCTCAACACAACTTTTTAAAAATGGTGCACAAGTTAGTAGTATAAGTCTCGTCCAAGTAAATCACTGCTGCCTTTCTGAATGAGGCACCCAAATGGAGCAAAGAGGGCGGCCACGCACATAGCCTTGCAGATCGATCTGTGTGGATGACCTTATCAGAAGGTGGTTGAAGCAGTTTTTAAGTGTCTAGACTTCATATTGCAGGTTCAACTCAAGACGAGTTGCCTGTTTCCGAGTATTTGCTTGGGCATGCGAGGTATCTGAGGCGTAGAAAGGAGCTACAGACCATCTGTAGGGCTGCAAGAAAAAAGACGGCTGTCGTACTTAGCATGCACAGTTTTTCTCACAAACTCTACTAAAAATGGGGAGAAAGTGCTGGAGTCAAATTGGTGTTTATGGTCCCTGAAACTTTCTGACCTATGCAGATTCATCGATCAGATGAAAGAAAGTAAACACTGCCGCGCTCATCAGAGGCAGAAGTATGTAACCTCTGTTAAAGACATGATGCACACAATGACTGACATGCAGCCGGAGGTACATGGGTCAGATGGGACGCTGTTTTAACGATAGGCTCCATGAAACCTTTACAGCATACAAATAACAGTGATAAGGCCTTTACTATTCTGTAAGCGAGATTGTAGGTTTTTTTTTTAAAAGACAGTGTGGTACATTCAAGTAGCCTGTATCAGGAGGTTATTCCACTCTGCTAACTTTTAAACATTACATCATTAAGGTGATGGTAAACATTTCTGTGGTTAGCATTCGAATGTCGAGATTGGTTACCTTTAGACATGGTGTATGTTTAAAGATCAATACACGATTGTCAACAAAGTTGGATTCCTTTATTCACTTTTGAATCATTTTCGAATGGTTAAAGCAAATGAATAGTTGTGCCGTCCGTCACCGCGTCGATAGGGATACGCTTTACAGGCAGCTGTTGTTTCAACTGCCATAATAGAATCATACTCGTTCTGCTCACAGACCAATCGGAGTAAAATTATATTCATGCTATAAAACAAAGAAACATGTACAAATATACTAATGCTGACTTGAGCAAAAAGCAGAAGGTCATAATAACAGACGCAACGGAAGAGTTTATGGAGAAACTGGTGGCCTGGGAAAACATGGCGAAACCATTTTAAGCGAACAATGAGAGGGTAAATTTTTATAGACATAATCAAACAAAGCAACATAACAATGAGTCTAAGAAAACAGTAGTTAATATTATTTTTAAATTCTTTTAGTGTATACATCGTACACACAATATAAATCGAAATATTGTAAGTGATTGTACGCAAACATGACACGCCCCGCCGCGGTGGTCTAGTGGCTATGGTACTCGGCTGCTGACCCGCAGGTCGCGGGTTCAAATCCCGGCTGCAGCGGCTGCATTTCCGATGGAGGCGAAAATGTCGAGGCCCGTGTGCTCAGATTTGGGTGCACGTTAAAGAACCCCAGGTGGTCAAAATTTCCGGAGCCCTCCACTACGGCGTCTCTCATAATCATATGGTGGTTTTGGGACGTTAAACCCCACAAATCAATCAAATCAATCAATCAAGCATGACACATTTATGATTTTTGGTTGCATACAATAAATGGCATCGGTGCTACACGAACACTTTTGCTCATCAGAAATGCTGATTTGGGCCTACTTTCGTCATCGCGATCAGCAATAGTCGTTGCTAATTAATGCAAATTAATATGAATCTAGTTGCGCTGAACGAGAGTCAAACCACAATTCGGAAGTTAGATCATGATCAAAAGTGCCCGTGTGACGCTGGCAGTGAACATGAGTTATGTCACAATTAGTGCGACCAAACATGCGATGGGAAAAAAGTATCCAAAAATAAGACTGCAAACGGTATTCGAGACAGACCCCGCTACTTACCCAATCATGCAGCGTAGGGAATGGTCAGGACAAGCCATTGCCGTCGAACGCCTTGCTTAGTTGTACATGGACAGGAGGGGGCTCCGTAGCACACAAAGCCGTTAAATGCAGCCGTGCAGACTCTATATAATGTAAAATTTCACATTGTTAACTACAGACGAAGGGACCGCGGTGGAACCCTTCATTATTTGAGCGCGAAATGCCATTACGTGACTAAAACAGCATATGATGCAATGCGGAACCCGAGGTTGACAATGTATAGCCTCTGAGACAAACAAAGCCGTTGTCAATCTTAAAGGCTATCACTTGTTTTATAAATAAGTAATATGAAATATTCCTCGTAGAAACAATAATATATGTTTATTTCTGTTCGCGATTTCAATTTCTTGACATCTGATGAGCGCAACATAGCAACCTTCGTGAGGGCGCATCATGAGGGTGCAAAAAAAGCAGGTGAGTGCATGAGTGAAACTTCCATTGCGGTGTGCAATGTTGAGTTCCACTTTATTTCTGGTCTGGTTTAAATTTTCCTGGTTGCTGTGGCTGTGCCCCTGCGCAGGGTGTTCATAAAAAGTGTATATGTTCTTCGAATAAACCAGTTAGTAGTTTGCGCCTGTCCTCGTGTGTCTCTTTCTGTGTGTTGTGTGTAGTTGCGCACTCACGCTGGTTCCTATGTCAGAGCACCAACTCGCTCAACAGCCGTCTATTTTGATGAGCGAAAATTTAGCAGAAATAGGTGCATTTTGGCAATGAAAACTTCGCTACATGTCCTGTGAAAGAGGGTCTGCTGCGAAAGATTCACGCGTACCCACAATGTGACCATATGCTATAAGAACATAATTGTTTGCGGTGCGATTTCAAACAGCCTTTGTTGCTGTGAGCTTCCCTGTGCGCGCTTCTCGGGGTGTTCGAAATTGGACCCTCTCCCTAGCCAGCTAGTACAAGTTTAGGAAATGCGTGAGCTCAGGGAGGTAGTACGTACACAGGTCGGTGAACTCATTTGAGAATCGACGAGATTCAGATCCAACCTTGAGTGTGAGTCTGGGTAAATGCTATTCTTACGAGTTTGAGTCCGAGGCAGTCCGGTAAAGAAAGTTTTCACGTGTGAGAGTTCAAAGTGCAAAGCATATTTCTTGAATGCGTCTCAGTGAGTTCCATTGCATTTTTGCCCACCCCTATCTACTGATCTTCAGCATTACTACCAGCCTTGCCTATAGATAAGCGTGTACACTCACGCCACAGTATCGTTCACTTAAACTCGAAATTGAGGGTACAGCATCAAAATGTGCCCAGAAGAGCACCAATGACGTGAGAGATTCGTGTTAAAGAGCACTGACGCCATGGTGGACTCAAGAGTCGATTGATTCACTCAGCTTCAGATCGAACCATGAGTGTGCGTGTGAATGTGTCCTGGTGAGTGATATTCTGGCAAGTTTGAGTCTGAGTGAGTCTGGTTGAAGAAAATGTTCGTGAGTGTGAGCCCGGCTCACGGAAATTTTGTTGAGTCCGAGTCCGAATGACCGCTAAGCGCAGTGTTAGCGAGCTTCAAAATTTTTATCAGCCTATGGTGAGGTAGATGACTTATCACAGAAGAAGACACTAACGGCGCGCAATCTGGCTTCAGTTCAATCAGCCGAGTTCAACACAATGCATTACAAACTTGCTACAATAAATCACTTACCGGCTATGACTCAGTAAGGCTAAGCAAGCCTTACTGAGTCATAGCGTTGGCCTGCGGATCTTTTGGTGCGTACACCTAATTCGGTTCTTCGCAGAAAGCTTTTGTCTCACTTTTTTGATGCATCATTACCTGTCTTTTTTTTTTACTGTAGGCTACGTCCTATGATGCTACAGAACCACCTTAACAATGAAGTCGAAATCGAAACTAGTGCAATTCTGATTTTGACTCACTATCATCTTCGTCGTAACACAGTAGCAAGGAGCATCCTATTTTCGTGTGTTCCCGCTCTGCATTCTCGGTCGAAGGCGCCAAGTTATGGTGACCTAGTCAAGTGTGAAGAGTCGTTCAAGTGTGGCCGATAACGACAACCTTAGTGAAAAAAGCAGAGTACCTCCATGCAACAGCTAAGCATTATCAGTGAGCTCACTTGAGGCGAATCTTCCTAAACAAAATAACGCCCATGGCAGAGACATCTGAGCGCGTAAGTGCATGATCGGCGATTTGTGGGCAAACTGGATACTGTTCATTCAGCAATATCAGCTTTATTTCACCATTACAAGTCAAGAAACTGCATCTATCAAACGGATGGTGATCCTCCAACTTTCCGTAGCTGGCGCACCTCTTGCCCTTATCTACAACAGTTCAAATTTCGTGTTTCAACTGAAACGACTCCTCAACCAGAAATAGACCTTCCTATTGTGGAGAAGACGCTTCATGCACACTATACGCCGACACGAAACAACCTGCTACACCCTTCGCTGCTTAAAGTGGCAAAGCAAATGATGTCTCGGCACGTTCACCACTGCCCTAATCCTAGAAGTGCAATAATCTAAAATTAGCAGCAACGCGACGAGATGATCAGACAACAGACCTCCCCAGGTATGAATAACCATTTGTGCGAATTAGCGACATTAGTCCACAATTGTCGTGTACAGAGCTCGCCATGTTCACCAAGCAGTGGCAGCTCGCACACGACTTCCAGCTCAAATCGCCCTTAGTCTAAGTGAATAATTTACAGTGTCGTAAATACAGGTAAGCCTTTAGTCAAGGCAGCAAAATAAGTTGTTTATGAGCTGCACTTATGCATTTTAGATCACAGATATACACCACGCTAGAACAGAAAGGGAAGCCCGCCTAACTGCTGCCAGGCTACCATACCTACTCTGTCGACAAAATCATGCTGCTTAAAAAACCGACCCTGCACTGGCAGGCTTTGTAGAAAAATAGAGTGAATAAATTACTACTGCAGAGAGCAATCATGAGAGCTGCCTTTACTGAAGAAAAAAGACTTCGTTAAAACTGCAACCGTTCATGCCTCGAATGCCATAAGAAAAAAGCGTTGTTGTCGGACCAGTAATGGCCTTGTCTCATGACTATTTCCATTCTCATTTCCTAGATGGCGGTGGTCCAATAAAAGCGTGTGGAATAGGACGGACGCACGCACGTACAGACAGACAGACAGACAGACAGACAGACAGACAGACAGACAGACAGACAGACAGACAGACAGACAGAGAGACAGACAGACAGACAGACGGACAGAGAGGTGGACAGTAATACGGACAGAAAGATCAACAGAAAGACTGACATACAGACGGATAAATGGATGCTTCACCCCTCTCATCGCCATTCCCTCCGTTCATACGCTACATTTTTTTTACCATGACTGCCATAAGTGTTTTTGCGCATACTCATTCTCCAAATTATGCTCTATTCTCAATTTATTGCTTTTTGCACGCCAAGGTTGAAGAGTTAAATAATTATTTTAGCCGCGAACTACAATAGAAAAAAAGCACAATATGAATGGGAGTTTATCCTGCTGCGATAGGCAAGGTGTTGACGGGATTGTGAAACGGACCATCTGCAAAGCTCCTACAGTACCATAATCGAAAGAATGAAGAGGGAAGTGATTTGAAATGAAAAGAAAAGAAAAGTGGGCCCCGTAACTGTCTATCAGGGGGAGGATACTTCAACAGTAACCCACGAGAGGTGGGGGTAAGGTAAAGGAGGGTTTAAAAGAATATGCAGAAATATGCATTATAGGCAAAAATAAACAAGTTTATTACACTATGCCTAACTCCCAAGTGATGGCGTTCGACATATATATGTTTCGAACGCCCTCAGTTGAGAGGTATATATATATATATATATATATATATATATATATATATATATATATATATATATATATATATATATATATATATATATATATATATATATATATATATTATGCCTTGAAAAAGACAGGGTTCCTGTCGAAACGTCGGCACAATAAACAGTTGTTATGTGAAAGCGCATCTACTTTCATATATATATATATATATATATATATATATATACACTAACAGGGGCAGGGAGTCAACGTGACAATTTTCGACATAAGTGCACTCATGTGGACACTTAGTGCTACGTCACCTTCACCTCGATGACTAACGCTCCCATCCACCGCGCCCCTCTTGTGCAGCTGGCGAGTACTCTGGTTCGATTTTGTACGCGTTGCGAATTCGGATGGAGGCATTCCGTTCCACGGACTCATACGAGATTGGCCCGTTTCAGCCGTGACAAAGGCAGCGACGTTCTATGTCACGTAAGCCAAGGTGTCACATGTCTGTGTTCGTCCGTTTTTCGGACGGAGGCAAATAACGACTTTCAGAAACAAAACAAATTGATTGAAATGGCTGCGAGGCGGCATGCATTAATTTGAAATGAGTGCTTCAAGTCTTTTCAGTATCCGAGCGCTTTCAGGACATCGCGTTTCCTTTCTCTGCCAGGGTTTTTTGTCTCACCTGTGCGGCTTCTGCAGCCGAGCAGAGATGACGACGTGAGGTAAAAAATGCATTTCAATAGTTGACTTAAAAAGAGCTCTGACAATGTTTTTGTCTGTCCAAATGAACAACTGCAACAAAGTTGATCTTGTCTTTGGAGGCCAGCAAGCCAGGGGCGTAGAAATATACGCCAATGTCAGAGAACAAATCATGCAGACCACTGGACGGCCAATCACGTTTGTGCCTTTTTGATAGCGATGGCGTCGCAGCAGACCTCATGCACTTACGCTGCCGCTCAGTTCCTTTTCCGTTGTCATAGCCATTTAATCTGTCTGTACGTGTCAGTTGTCGTTGATACACAGACAGACAGATGGACGGGTGGATGACTCACAGTTTCCCGATGAAACCCTTTAAAGCTTTACCCCACTCTTCATAATTCACTCCATGAATAAGCCATGATTTTTTTCTGGAATGCCCTTTTTGGTTAAGTGCTTCATTTAGCTCCCGCCACAGCTACCACCTGTCGGTTACGGGAATCCGTGCCCCAGCTCGATGGCTTTCGCTGAGAGCTGGAAATGCTCCTTCATAAGGCGAGCACCATCGCGCGCTGAGCCTGAAAAACCTGAAGGAGGCGCTGTTTTTGGCTAACGGCTGAGGTGCCCACCGCCATGATATCGCTCGACTAAGCCAACGCCTCCAAAAGTCGTGCTTCTTGAATTTAACTAGTCGTGGAGAATTGAGTATGGTGATTGCTTGAAGCTAAGGTTGTACCTAGCGCCACCACTCAACATGGATGGATGGATAGATGCTATAAGCGTTCCCATTATAACGGCGCGCTGACAGGTGTTCCGCTAAATAGCGGCATCGTCTAGCGTCATTTCAAAACAATAACAGAAAAATTACGTTTCAATTGCGCCGTATTTCATATTCAATGTTGAAAAATTAGTGACAACACAAATAAGTGGTAAGCAATAATAATCATAATTCAGGCGCAGGTCTCCATTCCCCTCATTGCTGTTAGTTTCTCCTCATCCTCGCAACTGATGAGTACCACCCACTTTTTGACGTAACGAAGAGAACTTCTCCATCAGAATTCTAAACGCGTGCAAGGTTGCACCACAATAGTATTTTGCCTATATTAACACAGGAGTCCCGAAGCCCTGAGTTCCCACAGCCAGATAGCGGCCTAACGAACTACGAAATGCCAGCAAAAAAAAAAACAAGAGAAAGCAAACGCTATTTTTCTCTGTTTGTTCTTATTGGTGCCACAATTTTTTGTACACATAGGATTATAACGCCGAAGACGTAAAAGCTCGACACAGGGCATAGTAAATGTCGAGATCATGAGTGTTTTCTAAATTGTCCAAAGAAGCCGAAGGTTGTGCCCGTAAACAGCCTTCTCCACTCACGGTTATCTTTCACGAAAGGTGCATTAGGAAACTCATCGGTGACTGTCTTGCTGCTTCACATGACACGCCACGTTGTTTTTTTTTTTTTTTTTGGCGAGCTGACTCGCTGAAACTATAGGATGCTTTCACGATGGCTCAAAAATACCTCTTAACGTTCCCAGTGTCCGCCTGTTACACTCCAATGTGCTGGGCTTTTTTTCACGTGTGTGTTTTGCTGTCCAAGCGTGACCACGAGACTCTATTTGTGTATCTGATGCGTTCCTGCAGAGCTTAAGCTCAACAACAGTCGAATTTGGCGTCATACAGGTGAAGCAGTATGTGGTGCCTAATCGCGGCCGCTGCACGTTCTAACTGCTCGGAGAAGGCAATCAAGGATCACAAGCTAACACGATACGGAAAAAAAGCCCCGTGGAAACTGCGCGGTACTGCAGCAGACAGCGGGAGCTGCTTTGCCGCCTCAGCCAACCTGTGACGTTTCCACAACGTCATGGCCAACACTGCCGTCATGGAGTACTTTACTGCGCCGTAATAAATGACGGTGCCAATAACGCACCGATGGGGGGGGGGGGGTTAGGGGGTTGTAGCTCTCCCCCCAGAGGCTCACCTAACCCCCATCCTATATGCCCTAATGTCCTTGTCACCGAGTCACCTACGTCAGTGGTGCACCGAAGGGGGTGGGAATGAGGGGTTTTAATTCCCCCCACTGGAGGTCAACCCCCCTAAGTGCAGCCTTGTTTTTAAGTGGTCGTTATTTCAATCCAAGAAGTGGCTTTAGGGTAAAAATTGCCTGATTACTTTCATTATTTATGTCGTATTCACATATATACTCCTATACTGAAAGAGCAGAAACCGCATGCTATGTGGCTAGAGCTGCGTTCGCTTCCTCTGAAGCAGCTTTGTACAAAAAGGGTTCTTTCACGAGTCGTCAGTCTGACCATTCTTGTTTTATTTTTGGTGGAAGTTGAAGAGGGGCTGTGTACAATGACAATGCCAGGCGTGGCTTGGCCCTAGGCTTCGATGCACAGTGCATGTCACTTCGAAACGTATTTTGGCACCTCAACCAGGTGTGCATGCAATGCTACACACATGTATGTTGCGAATGAGCAACACTTGCAACATGCATTTGTAATACTTGTGTCTATGTGTTTCGAGTTGTCGGTGAATACATCCTCGCTCTGTCAAATGCTAGCTTCCTGGTTAGCTTAATTGACAAAGCGACCGCCCCATATAGGTCTTGGTGCTGATTCAAACCACGTACCAGGACGAATTTTTCAGCAACTAAGAGGCTTTCTTTTTGAGAAAATCGTATGAATTTCTATGTGGCTTCGTACTACAAACGGGTGGTTGTCTTCTTTCCCTTTCATACATGTATGTTCAGAACAAGTGTTCGCAGTGTTGTTCGCCGTTTATAACATTATTCAGTTCGCACGGGTAAATATACTGCACTGACTTGCATATGCAAATTCCTGGTTCACTTGGGTGCTCCCAATGCAATTTGAGATTAAAATCTTAAGTGCCTAGATACCACTAAATCCTCGGCTTCACATGGCTTGATTTATTAGCGCTAAGGGTGTGATGTGACGAAGCTGCAAAAAAACATTATTACAGTTATGTTGCTTTAAATGTGCAACTTTCTTCAAATAAAAAATCATGAAGCAAATTTTATAGAAACAACAAGCAAGTTCTTTCAATGCCTTTACCCGCTATCGAAGTTAAGCACGTGGTGGTCATTTCCAATTCGGATGCCGGTGGCAGTTTCATTACTTTTTCCCGAATTCTATACATTGTAGTGAACATGAGTTGTGTTCGTAATGTAGCTTGTTTTCCTTTATAGTCAACAATAAGCACACTACTTGCCAATAAACATTCTTTTTGTATCATAAATGAGCTCCTAAAAACAAAAAGTAAGAGAGAAGGCACCTATTCGATGGCAATTGCGTGTGAGTGCTACAATTCTTTTCAGATTTAAAGTCTTTCTAATTAGCGTCACTGTTGACGTGCAAACTGTGAATGATTAAAGTTGGCAGAAATAAATCAAGTTAACTATTGATCCTCTAAAACAAAATGAAAAACAAGAAAAAAGTATTTCACGTACCTTTGCTTTTCCAGATTTATTGTGCGACTCTTCCTTTTCTTGCCTCATCAGAATGCAATAAGTTTGTTGTAATACATTTTCTCATCAATATTTCACTATTTGGAACTCTGAGCCCGTGTATGCATGTTGCCGCGACAAGTAAACTAATGAAACACACAAAGAAACGTGCTTTTAATTCATTTCAACCACAGCTGTATCTTCTCAAAGACGAAATTTATCTGTGATCGTAAGTCGCATTTTTTTCTCTCATCTAAAGTTGTTGAACAAGTATTCAGTTCCCCCTTGAAAAAGAGGCTCATTGTCACATTGGATGTTCTCACAACCCTCAAAATAAAACTGAAAGCACACCTACCCTTACTGATATCCTCAGTTTACTTCAGACTACACAAAAATCCGCGATACATCAGTAGTAAAGACAGTAATGCGAAGAGCGGCAATACAGTGCAGCACACAAATAAAAAAAAACAATATATTTAGCAATCTGGCAAAAAACGAGTACTCAAAATTGCTTATTCAAAATCAATTCCCTTCCATAAACAAAACAATGCCATTTCAGAAATGCAGCAACAGTATTCTCTCTATCAACACCACGACAGAAACATATCATTTTTCGTGGTCCGAGGCGCTAGCGAAACCATCGTTCGCTTGAAGCGAACTCAGGCGACGGGCCATTCGTGGAAGGCTGACTCGGGTGATAGTAAGAACGTGAGTGGCCCGTCCACTTTCGCTGCGGCCACACACACTCGCACTCTGAAACAGGAGAAATAAAGTCCGAGCTCAGGCAAGTTATAAACCGGAAACCATGCTGCGCGTGCGACTTCAAAATAAATGCACATGTTCGAACTACTGCTTGCGTACCTTGCTACTGAGAAAAAAAATCTCACTGACTCCTCACACTCTGAATGCGTTCTTCGCAGCCGACGATGGGGGCGAGTGGTTCGTGTCTCCCCTCTTCGAACTCAGAAGAGGAACCGTATGCATTCTGAAACGTCGGGACAATGTCCACTCAAAGTTCTAAAATGAGAAGGCGCTTCGAAACACGTGTTTTCGTTTTTCCTCGGGACTTGCATTTTTGGCAGGCAAATGGTGTTTTCACAAGAGTGGTCGTGCATTTTCTTCTAGAGGGCGGGCATACAATGAGCACTGGAGTGGCGAGAAGAAAGGCGACCTTGCACGCGGCTCGTTCGTCAAAGCGACCGCAAGCCGCGGAGGCTCTCTTGCAGAAGCACATTGGGATATTAGTTTAGGCACATACGCGCGCTGTGGTTTCTGCATTTCTGAGCAAGTGTTAGAGCGTGTGCACCGCCACAATAGTCGCCAGCCAACCCGTAGTACCGCACACGTGCAGGGACCCCGAGCAAACATGACTGTCATACGAAACCTACAGTTGCGAAGAAGGGAGCAGCAAGATGCCGTGGTGTAATGAGAAGAAATGCCTTTGGGAACTTGCGAAAGGTATATTGCTCAAGTTTCGCTTTACTTGCTTTTATTTTGAGAGGCTATGTGTCACGCTCTCTTCTTTTACTCCTTCTATCTTGCACGTGGTACATCGGACGAAAGCCACCCATGCATGCATACGTTTAGTTCGCTTGCTACAACTTGCACTCTGCGTCTGCGGCGCGAAGGTGCGTCGGCAGTGCGCTTCCAGACCACAGACATTGCTGAAGTGCTAGCCCAACACGATCATCCCCTACCTCCGGAAAAATATTCCACGTTAAGATTCAAGACACGCAGCGACAACGCGTGAATCCTCGATTACAGGCAAAAAGGAAGCGGTTACTTGGCACATACCGCCGTAAATGGCGTTCATTGGTTACTCATCACTGAGGATGGTTCAGTCGCCAAACTTAAGTACCCAAATGACATCGCGAATCGGTAAGCGTAGTTACAATGCAGTTTATCCGTGAGCTGAGAATTTTACTACACGTGCGCTGCATTGAGCTGTACATACTCTGTACAATCAATACCGCAAAGCTTATAATCGACATATACGATGCACTTTTATACTTGTAGTCTGACGAGGCTCAAAGGAAGATAAATATATATGAGATTACGTTGGCATTATCCAGGAAATCATCAGTTGCAGCTCTTTACCTGCTAAAGATGCCAATGCGGCCTGCTATCGCGTTGAAGGATTACTCAGGCAAAAAGACAAAATACCCCATAATTGGGCACAAGGAATCCACACCGCATTAGGTGTCACCGCGTGTCTTTCTTGCGTTCCTTTTGTTTTCTCTACCATATAATGTTGTAGGCCCATGTGCTTAGATTTGGCTGCACGTTAAAGAATCCTCGGTGATCAAAAATTTCTGAGCCCTTTACTGTGGCGTCTCTCATAATGATATGTTGGTTTTAGGACGTTACAGCCCGCATAACCTTCTACGATATAAGTCAAATTATTTTTAAACAGCATTATTTGACCGCCGGTCGGCCGACGCGTCACAACTGGAATGGCTCAACGGAGCATAAAAGCTGAAAAAATAAGGATTTGCCTGACATCTCTGTTGAGAACTATAAGATACGCCTTGTTTTATTATATTTCTCGTTTATTTTCTACGTGCACTGCTTCGTCGAACTGCTTCCTGGCCTTCTCAAGGTTTTTCAAGGTCTGCCTGTAAAAACACCTAGAGATGGTTGTCGTCATCTCATTCTATACAATAATAATAATAATAATAATAATAATAATAATAATAATAATAATAATAATAATAATAATAATAATAATAATAATAATAATAATAATAATAATAATAATAATAATAATAATAATAATAACAATAATAATAATAATAATAATATATTATCATTTTTGCCGGTAATATGACCCATAATAATTATTTATTATGCGGTACTTTAGTTTTATCTCAAGTTTCAATACATCCCCCCTCCAGAAGAGAAACCCTGGGTGCGCTAATGGACGGTGCCATGCATATGAAGAGCGGTGAGCTCGATAGGTCAAGTCGACAAAAAAGTAGCTTGCATTCTCGCGCCTAAACTCGGTTGCGTCGTAGCGTGGTGGTTGATGAAGTGTAGCTCAATAAAACTTGTTGGGCTAGTTGGTTATTCGTCATATTGATAGAAATTTGGCGCAACCTTGACTCTCACAAACACTCACACAAGCACTCACACATCCACCCGAGTAACACACACGACACGCAGTGCTCACTACCAGCTGTTTATTGCTCCCATGTGACCTTCTTAAATACGTACACAGAATGCGCAAAGTATATAACTAACAGAGCTGTGCCTGTGGAAAGCTAACATCACGTGAGCGGTTGCACGTTACCGCCACCACACAATGCGCAACTAGTAAAAAAGGGTGAACACGAAAAGCAGATAAACCAGCTAAAATCACTACATCCTTTCCTCGAGAAAAGATATTTCCTGTTGTTGCAACACCAAAGACGGCTCGCTGACACAGATATTCTTCTTCTTTTCTATATAATGTGCTTCAACAGTAGACGTACAGACAAACTCGAGCTCCTTCCAAGAACCTTCGTGTCAGAGAATCATGGTTCACAACCACATGTCGCAACAAGTGACACACGATGTGCGTTTTTGTCTTTGTTTTTTTTTACCTTTAGCGCATGCTCCCGAAGCCGGTCATTGAGACATCGCTTGGTAATTCCAATGTACACATTACCACAGGATACAAGAATTGAGTTTACGACTACCACGGAACATTTCACAAAGACGTCTAATGCTTTTCTTTTTCAGGCAACCGCGTCTCTTGCCATTACAAATGTGCGAACACAACAAGGCGAGCTTATCTGGCACCGAAATGACCAAAGCCACACATTGCCCTAGCAGCTACCTTGTAAAGTGGGCTACTATTTTCAAGGAGAGAAAAGTCAGAGGTTTGATTATCCAATCAGATGCCTAAGTCAGTTTTTAATTGCAAAAGATCTCTTAGCGAACTTCGGTGATATTGACCATATCTATCTATCTATCTATCTATCTATCTATCTATCTATCTATCTATCTATCTATCTATCTATCTATCTATCTATCTATCTATCTATCTATCGGTTTTGATTTGACGTCCCAAAACCACAACATGAATATGAAAGATACCGTATTAGAGGGATTGATTTGATTGATTAATATGTAGGGTTTAACGTCCCAAAATCATTATATGATTATGAGAGACGCCGTAGTGGAGGGCTCCGGAAATTTCGACCACCTGGTGTTCTATAACGTGCATTCAAATCTGAGCACATGGGCCTACAACATGTCCACCTCCATCGGAAATGCAGCCGCCGCAGCCAGTATATGAACCCGTGACCTGCGGGTCAGCAGCCGAACACCTTAGCTTTTTTACCACCTGGGGTTCTTTAAAGTTCACCCAAATCTGAGCACACAAGTCTACAGCATTTCTGCCTTCATCAAAACTGGAGCCGCCACAGCCGGGATTCGATCCCGCGACCTGCGGGTCAGCAGCCGAGTACCTTAGCCACTACACCACTGTGGTGAGGCCCGCATAATTTACGTCTTCTCATAACGTTGTGCTGATTTTAATGTGACATATCAACTTTTCTCATTCGTGCTTCACATATCATCGATTCCCACTTTACAAAAGATCGGCCAATTTTTCACTCTCGTTTTTTTTCTTATCTATATCCGCAGTGTAAACGACATTAGTAAATTCTTTACGCTTCCTGGCCTAAATAACTTCCGTGTTTTAAATACAGAAAGCGGAAGAAGGTGAAATCGATCGTTTCCAGAAAAGCCGCACTACCCCAGATGATCCAAAATATTGGAAACATTATTTGTAAAAAGCATTAAAAAAATCTTCGCAACAGTTCAGCAGTTTGCTTGAACTTCGATGACATGAAGTGACCCATAGCCAAATATGCTCCCACTGGCGCCCCCTGTAAGCAACCCTAGTATCGTGATGTTCGTCTCTCGCCCCACTAACACTCTTCAGAAACGCCAAAATCGCAGAGTGGGAAGAATAAGAAATTATATTCCAGGGAGTGTTTTGTGCGATGTAAACTGCATGGGTCCCCTCGGCCATGTGCAGTACTGTACGATGTCCCATGTGTTAAAATCCCAAACTATAAGTGTACCATGCTCTCAAAAGCAGCTAATAACGATGACACAATGTTATAGCCCATATATCCAGGATTATCGGGTATGAATAAATTTTAATATCATTCTACTGCTGATAGAGCTGTACGTTTCCTACAGTGTATGCATTTGAAGAAGTACACTAAAAAAACTGCCCCTCAGAGGCACGCCCACGATCTACGTAAAGCTGACGGACTCCTCTAAGCTTGCGGAAAGAAGGAGAAATTGTTCGTGATATCAAAGAACATAGTGCTGCTATTGTAGGCACGGAGACAAAATCTTTCTCCAGTGGACCATATATGGAAAAGTCGAGAAGTTGACTGCTTTGTTGAGTTTTTTTCAGCCACTACTATCTATGTACTACTATCTATCTACTTTTCAGCCACTACTTCTTTCTTTGGACAGTATGTATTGATAGACAGACTGGGTGCGTGTAACTAACATTAGTATATTCATAGTTCCGCTTTAATCTTTTTACTGAGATATGAAGTCTAGAAGTTGAATACTCTTGAAGGGTTTTTGATATCGGCATTGCTGTCCCATACCGTTTAATTTCCAAATTGACAACAGACCCTCACAAATTGTATGTTGTAGCCACGGGTAAACATACGCAAGCAGGAACTACGAACGCGGCTGAAGCAAAGGGGCAGCAAGCCGACCTATCTCAGTCGCACGAAGAGCGCATGCGATAACATCAACAGTGCGTGACGCATGTCGTCAATTTATACTCATGCAGAGAGGAAACGCCCTGCCCATCTTCAAGGACACCAGGGCCATGGAGAACTAGGCAAAAGCTGCCATATGACCGAATGGCAATCTAGCCGCCAATCGGAGACTTTGATTTATATGTGGTGTTTAACATCCCAAAACCACTATATGATTAAGAGAGACGCCGTAGTGGAGGGCTCCGAAAATTTTGACCACCTGGGGTTATTTAACGTGCACCCAAATCTGAGTACACAGGCCTATGACATTTCCACCTCCATCGGAAACGTAGCCGCCACAGCCGGGATTCGATCCCACGACCTGCGGGTCAGCAGCCGAATACCTTAGCCACTAGACCACCGCGGCGCGAAATCGGAAACTTTAAAATTCATTTTCTTCCTTAAAAATTGTAATAATCAAACTTGGCCAATAAAAAAAAACTGCTTATTTCTCTTCCATTTGAATGTCAATGTTATCTTTATATGGGCCACCAGGTGGTGCAAATCGGCCTCAATGTTGACAAAAATGACGACTTCGGGAAATTTGTGATTTTTTTTCTGGTAAAGTTTAGCAACTTGAGGGGTCCAAAGGCAATTTTTTTGCAAAGTATACCTTCTATGGTGTAACAATTTATTGCTTAGATATTCATAAATAGACCAGTATTGCAGCAGAAAAACTGCGAACATAACCTCTTTCGGATAAAGGTTTCGAGGCGTACATGGCCGGAAAATTGCGCCAATAATGATCAGCTTAAAATATCTTGCATAGTCATCCTACGTAGTATATTGCCTAAATTTGGTATTGAAAGAAGGAGCTGTTCTTCAAAAAAAATACTTTTTTCACGAACAAGAGTCATAGGGCATTTTGAGAAATTCGGGAAGCACTCACGTGACCACAATTTTTTTATTCCCGAAACGTTCTAGGAATCCACTTCTTTAAAAGCGGCGCGATTTTTCTTCGTATAGATTTGAGATGGTTTTCAAAATGGCTGGTATGTTTTGTGTGAAATGACTCCCAAAGAACGGCATTGGCAGCGATCAATGCTCCCGGCTGGGAGTTAAAAAACCAGTGCTTATGTGTAAGAAAAGACTAGGATGAAAAGAGAGGTGGAAAAAAGAAGTTACAGTTTCGCCGCAAGGGCGAAGCAATGAACGCGATAGCAATAACTTGGAATGTAATGCTGTGAAAGGCTAGGAGAACTAAACGTGCAGCGCGCTACTCACGCAGATATGACGCACGAAAACAACACTCACGAGACGACAGCTGACTAACAACACTTAAATTTGACGCTTAACGCACTGTCTAAACTCAGAAAGACGAAACATTATCTCAGGTACAGATTTCCGTGCGAGCTAACGAGTGTCCTAGTTGGTACTTTGCTGTGTTTGAAAAGCGCGCTCTTTTCGCAAACGGAGCCAGCCCAGCGAGTGAAGTTGACCTTTGTGGCTCAGGAAACTAACGCAATCATTCGGGTGAAAGGCCACGGTACGCAATTCTCTTCACCGAAGGATAAGCGCGAGTGCACACAAACAACCCCAACCCTCACCCCTTCCTACTTGGGGACAAGTTTGCGTGCGAGATAAGCGCGCGTTGGCGCATCGTGACCAGCTGGATGCAGGGGCGGCTTTTTTCTTTCTTGAATTTTCCTATATATAGATACCTGTACATATACGGTGCAACGTCAGTGGCGGCAACGGTGAAAACCAGCCGATACTGTAAATATAAATGCTTTTGCAATAAAATGGAAGAGAAGGGTTTGAACACTTGCACCTTGCGTGCGCCTCAGAGAATGTACCAGCAAGGCTGGCCTGCTGCCGCCGCATCTCACAATCTAACAAAAATACAACCAAATTACTTAAAAATATGTGAACTGTGTTTATCGGAACTTTCGCGCGTGATTATTAGAATTTTGGTGTTTTCTTGAATATTTCATATTTTTCTTCATGATCTATATAAATGGCAGATAGTGAAATTTCTAGAGACCACTACCACGGAGTGTCTCATAATAATAGGGGGGGGGGGGGGGAGTTGAGGCACGAACATTTCTCGTTTTCTTTCATTCCGAGGATTACACACCACGAGCATTACCTTTTTTTTTTTTTTTCACTAAGAAAAAGCAGCCACACTTCTTTGATATAACCGATAATGTGACACAATGGCATTAGTGTAAGCGGGTAGTTTTCTCAAAGAAGATATATAAACATTGATGGTTTCTTTTTATTTTCATCACCGATATCTCGTTTAAACTAGCATCGTTGTAATGGTGGGTTTTACACGTTGTTATAAGCTTGCGGGCATTTTTGAATTACTGCGATCCCTCTGATAGTGTGTATAATAATATGTCCTGTCATCCAGCATTTCAGGGCTGTCACAGCGCACATACAACAGCAAATGAAAAACCAAATGCATGGAAATAACATAAATTTTGCACTATTTTTTTAATTCATGGTCAGGTAGTAGTTTTTTTCTGTTTTATTCGCCTATCAATAAGAATGGTAGAAATTGTAGGCGAAAAATTTAGCGTGTATGTGCTTTCACATCTGAATGTGTGAGTTTACCTCGTAAATCAAACAGCATTTACGTTTATTTCATAGTGCATTTATAATGTTTTTTGCATGCGGAAGTTAACTAGAACAGCCTCACAGTTTCTACGAACTATCTTTTTTCAAATACACAGGTCAGTGTATTGCATTGCAGTGTGTAGCGAACACAAATAGTTTATACCGCAACCCCAAAGCATGGTTTCAATATAGTGTCAACAAGAAACTCTACACAGCATGGGCTCACTTGCCTCAGCAGCACCGCCGCGGCTTCCAGAGAATGCGTCATGAGATAACTCTCCCCAGCGGGCCGGCTCCCTTGCTCCTACGTGGTCACGTGATGTATGTACGGGTGCGCGGCGGCAGCGCTATAGCTGCGCATGCACGGCGCTCGCCAGCCAACATGGGTGCTTGTTACGACAAGAACGTCGTTATTGTGTACTCGTATGAAACGACCGTTTTCAACAGTGATTTGCGACGCCAAGGCGTGTATTCGTTGAGGTATTCTGATGGGCTAACCTGTGGTTGCGTGAAGTCGGATAATATGTTACCAGAAGGTTGCGCAAGGTTTCGTTAACTTCACTGCTTGGAGTCACCATTGTATCGGAGCTCTCCCACCAAGCTGACCTGGGAACAATTTTTGTAGATTCCGCTACGAGGTAAGTGCTATCTTACGGTTTTCGTGAATTATGTCTGCATTCTGCCGTTCAACTGCCGACCAAATACTCATGCCTAAAATGTTCGCAATGCTTTCAAGTTGCACAGAGGCTTACTCGAAAGCATGTCGAGAACGATACATTGTTTTGCGCGTGGCTGCGGCGTATTCGCGAATGCTATGCGACGGTGGCGCGTGCCCTTGACCGTGATATTTGTTAGAAGGGGTATAGTGGCGGTAGCTTGGCAGCTAAGGTGGCGTGTTGTGTTACAGTGCACTCTGTGTTATAGTAAACGGAAATTTCTCTATTACGTCCCAAGTGAGCGGCCAAGAAAGCAGCGAATCGTTTTCGTTGCAGTCGCGTTATTAGATGACATGATGGGTTGATGAGTTACATGAGTTACATGAGACTCTGAGACAAACTGCCTCCGGGCGCCACATCTCCTTCCTATCTGACAACTGCATGACTGAGACTCAGTTGGCGTGTTCCGTGTAAGTAAGCAAGAAACCTTGATTAGCAGGGGTGTAGTAGCTGTGCTGTGCTTGCATTGAATATATGTTTTTGAGAATATTAGCGCTGGATATTCTGCTTAAAGCCGTTACTTTAGCGTTTCCAGGTGTTGTGCTGGAACTAGTTGCTCAAGTTATGTTTAGCTTGTTGTCCTTTTGGCTCTCGCTATTTTGCAATGTCCGTTAGTGATTTTTTCATGTCAGTGGGATCAGTAACCTATGGCATGCCGCTTTACGGATCTCGCTATTTGGCAATCAAAAAAATAAAATTATCGAAAAAAATCACAGCATATCCATGACGTGAATGATGGTGGGTGGGCCGAAGCGTCCGGACGGCCGTCTGTCTGTCTTTCCATGTATCTCTTCCCGTGTGTCTGTCTGTGTGTCTATCCGTTCGCCTGTCTGTGTCTGTTCGTCTAGACGGTTACGCTTGACGCAGTAAAAAGAGCTTCGCCCCTACAAGAACAAAAAGGAAACACTGTAAGAAATAGGTCGCGTGATTCGAGCTATTGTCATATCCATTTTCAACATTGGGGGATGCACAGTTCGCCTCCCAAGCCCATTGGGCGAAAGGGACCGCAAAGCCGCATTCGCTGGAATAGTTGGGCAATAGTGCCAGCTCAATAACTTTCAACTGTAAAGTCCCCGTTGCCGGGGGTATATCCACTACGACGGGCGTTTGCACCTCGCACCCTAAAGTGTTTTGAACGGAAGCAGTACACTCGGTTTCGGAAGGAAGTGGCTCTGATTTCTCTTAGTGGCTGCCACCTTCACCTGCAACTCAATGAAAAACTGGTAAGGTCTCAAATAATTCTGTCGTCATGGCTCTCAATGTTTGCTGAGATATCGCTAGCACTATTTAGCGTAATGTAGTATGATGGTTGCTGATAAACATCTTGTAATACTATATTTTAAAACTATTTTGTCTCTGTCTCAACACCCAGTATCAGAGAAAATGTGACACGCAGGCAAACTAATATTAGAAATCGGACATAAAACTAAAATATATATGATTTTTTTTTCAAATGGCTAGGTTCTTAGCCCAAGTTGCATGCCACAACTAAGTGGCTTCATTTGGTGCTGTCACTTAGACTTGAAGCCAGTGGTGTTCTTGAAAAGATTGTATTTAAATTTGTACAGACCAGTTTGCTGTCTGTGCTACTTCAGCAAATTTTGGTAGCGCCAGGTGAACAATGCAAGCAAGTGAAATGCGTTGTCGTTTCACATTCCTCAGATGGAAGAAGTAACAGACAAAAACAAGTGCTTGCGCGCAACTGACATGTTGTTAAATAAATACAAATTAGTATTCGTCTTGTTCGTGTGGTTTTGACTTCACAAAATTCTAGTTGGAATTATGCTCTTGTCGTTTTGTGTTCTTTCTTCATTCTATTATTGTATTGCAGCACCAGTTCGCCTATTTTAAGATGGCATAATTTGGAGTAAGCAAAAAGTGTTGTAATCGTTGTTTGTGTTCATGCCGCTGCTGGGGCCGCGATCCTTAGATAGTTGTGTGAACAAATATAATAGCCCTGCGCTCCACGTTACTCCTGTTCACAGATTCCAGCCACACACCGGTTGACCCCAAATCCTCAATGCCTGAACCATTTGGCCTTTCCAGCTGTGGCTGTTCGGATGAGTGTGCGCCTTGCTCGGAAACATCCGGCCAGGAAAACCAAGTACGAGGACATGTTTTGCTGAAGCTTTCTTGTGTACGTGTTAATAATTTTGGTCAATTTAACCTTTTCAACCGAGCACAGTGGGTCCTTCTGTTTTAAGAAGGAATATTATTGAATTATTTTTAAAGGATAAACTTCCCTCTGAGAAAAGATCGAGTAAAAATGGTGCCGTTTTCTCGAACAAGGATAGTCGTTTTATATCTTGCGTTCCTTTCCTTGCAATAAACAACCCGCCCTGCACTTACTGGTCACGAACGATACGTGCACTATTAGCATGACATAGAATTCTTGAATGGAAGCGGGTGAGCGCCGAGTTTTTAATAAAGGAAACTCGAGCAAGCCGGGTGATGATTATTGATGTTGTAAAAAAAGACGCCCTTTTTACTGAAATTTTTTAGGGTGTTGTATACAACTACATTACACGAAAAAACGGGAACATAGACAAACAAACGATTGCACCACACAGCCACAATGAAACTCATAAGAATTTTTCAGAAAGAAAGCTTCTTATTTGCACCTTCATGCCACAATTCTGCGGTTGTATATTCTGCCTTTCTTTTTAACTATATTGCCACCTTGCGAAATTACGCAAGGCTGATTTGCAATGACACTACATGTTCTACATGTGATTGCTGGTGTATATGAAGAGAAATCCGAGCAAACAATGAACCAAAGTAAATCTGCCAGTACTTATCATGCTACCGTTCATGTAAATTGCCATATCATGAAGCGCTGTTAATTTCAATACTGGTTTTAATAACCGCAACTATCTATCTAGATAAGCGTACAATTCTCGGAGGCAGCCGAAGCACTCACAAAACTTTTGAATTGTCTATGTCACAGACCTTTGTTATACGCATCAATACAATCGAGCGATGATATTTAGTCTGTACCTGTCGCCAGCGAAATCTAAGTTACTAAAGCACCTGACACTTACTTCTAGAGGACGCTGTGCTCGCCCTGTGTACTTATACTGACCCAGAGGCAAATATATTGTATGCATGCTTCTTTACAGTTTCCAAACCATCTCACTGATGCCTAAAGAGAAAGGTGTGTTCAATGAAGACCACCGCCTTCATCAAGCGACTAAAGAATTATGCACAAAGGTTTCGTAAATCAACAAGATAAAAAAAAACACCAAATAAAGTACTACATGGGAAGCGCTCGACAAGTCCTGAGCTATACAAACTCTTGGGTAGCCAAGTGGCACTCCATTGTCGCAAGAGAAAAGGAAGGAGGTGGTCTCGAGAGGTGAAGGAATTGGCCTTGAATATGTATTTCGACGGGCAAAGTTATTACCGCCAACTCACGAAAGCAATCACTTTGCCATCACCGAGGTCCCTTCAAAGGTGGTTATCTGAAATTCCAATAACACCCGGAATTATTTCGAATGTATTAGACAGTCTTAAAGAAGCAGCAAAAAAATGTCTAATAGAAGATCAGGCAGGCGTAATTGCAATTTGACGAAATGTCAGTGAGACCAAAATTATAGTAAGACACAGCACATGACGCCTTCATTGGACTTTCAGTTGATGGCTCAGAGAGGGCAACAACGGTGGCAAATGTAGCGCTTGTAGCACTCCTTTCAGGATTTTAGTGATCGTGGGTGATGCCAGTGGCATTCGCTGTTGCCAAAACTGCTCTACGTGCGGAAAAGATCCAGAGACTGCTACTAGTATTGATAGCGCAACTTGCAGAATGCGAGGTGTATGCTAAACCTGGCTGTGCGATCAGGGGTCAAGTAATAATAAATACTTCGATGAATTGGCAGCCACACCACAAATTTCATACTTTGAAGTGAACGGACACGAAAATTATTCTTCGACACTCCACCACCTATTGAAGTGCCAAAGAAATGACCTTCGAGCTCCTCACAAGCTTTATATTGGCACCAAAATTGTGGACTGGAGTGACAATCGCGAACTGTTCGAGTGCTCTGACCCGCTTAGAATAAAATTGGTGAAAAATTAACATTAGATCATATCTACAGGAGTCCTTTCTACAGCATGAAGGTCAAGTTCGCGGCGCAAATCCTGAGCGAGTCTGTGTCGGTAGCTATCTCAGCTATGATTGCTCTTGAGAAGCCACCTGCGACTGCCAAATCTACTAAATATTTCATAGACCAGATAAACAAGCTATTTGATTGCCTCAACAGCAAAACTGCCACTCCTAGTACTCCTGGCAAATTGAATTATGCTCTAAGTGCCACCGGAGAGCAGCTGGCGCTTTTACAAGAGGCAATCAAATAGATGTCGTGCTGGAGATTAGACAGCCCTATGCAGCCGCACACCATCGGTGGCTGGCTAGTCATCATGCCGGCTGTCCTTATGCTGTGGCGATACCTTGACAAAAACTTTATCTTTACTTGCCTCCAGACTCGTCGCCTGCAGCAAGATTCACTGGAGAACCTATTCGGCACTTTAAGGCAGAGGCATGGTTGTAATAAAAATACCAATGTGTTTCAATTTATCGCTGCATTGAAACAAGGTTTCATATGGGAACTGTGAAACGGGCCTTCGCGCTAGAATTGCGAAGTTGTCGAGTCGCACCTACTTGCAGGGTTGACCTTAGGTGAGCCTCAAACTCGTCAGGTTGTGATAACAGAAACGCTTTTCTCAAGCGAGAGCTCGAATGAAGGCCTCCTTGATATCACGGAGGAGAATGCATTGTACTGCTTGGCGGGTGTCAAAGCGCAGCGATTCCTTTAGAATAGGCCAGCAGATTGCATTTGTGAGTCATTCCTAAAGAGCGGTGATCCGGCATTCTCACGTTCTCACCAAACGTTAGCAATGCTTCAGTCTCAAGGTAAAGAATGCGGTCTTTTTTTTTCAATTCGACGCGCTCTTCTGTTTTTTTTTTTCGAGGCAGTGAAAGACATAAAGAAATGTTTTGTGGAACACATAGGCGTGGTGGCACAATTGTGCCGCGTAACTACAGTGCTAAAAGATGAGCTATACAGCACTCTGCCCAAAAAAATCTTTTGCTCTGAAAAGTGCTGCTTGAACCTTCTGCGGCAGTTTCGCTATGCATGGCTTATGCTGCACAAAAGTCACATAAACTGGGCACTCATAAAAGAGCGTGAGAAAAATTCCGCTGCAAATCGAAAGCTTCAGAAGGTTCAAAATTACGAAAAGCTGTCTCACTAAGAGCTTCATATTTTTGTAGGTGCAGTGATTCTTTGGGCAGTTTGCTGAGTAGACTATCTTTACAAGACATTTTAGCGCATTTTGATTTCGGCGCAGACAGCTTTCAAAGTATTACCTTTATGCTGACATTCATAGATCGCATGGTTGCGCTCTAAGTAAAGCTGCGATACGCGAAACTCGAGACTTTAAACTTGATGCAGTGAAAATTTAAAAGAACTAATGCTACTCGACATTCTCGCCATAAATATTTTTGTTTTAAAACCGAATGAGGAGGAAGAAGCTCCTTCTAGAAAATACCAGAAATATTTTAGTAATTCAAGAAAGCCCGCTGTGCCACAAGTAAGTGTACTAGCAAAGTTTAGGTGCTTTCACTGGTAAGTAAAGGTTTCTTCAAAAGCCAGTTGACAAAGTAATAATAATAATATTCGTACAATATTTATAATAACAAGTTTATTTGCCATTTTCGTGAGATACAAATGGGGGATTGTAGAAAAAACCGTCTCCGGGCAGCTTGACTAGCCTACAACCGTATGTATTTGGCAGTGCGGCAATATTACATGCAAACGTATTACATAATATTATGAATACATGCCTTCAGCCAGTAAATAGAGTACCTTCAGCCAATTACTAAACTACTAGTACAGCTCAGACTTTTTCAACGCTTCCAACATGAAGCACGAAGCCGGGCTTAAGAGCTTGTAGCGGCGAGAGAAGAGGAGACGTGAGAAGACGTCGAAGGCGGCCGATGGGGCCGTGCCAATCTCGCCACTTTATTGCAGGCCTGAAGCGGAGCCACGTCGGCTACCAGCGTCCGCCACGCCAGGCGTGTCAGCTCGTTCTAATTCTCGCGCAGCTCGAGCTCGCGCCAGCTGCGCGAGAGACGCGGCGCGGTGATGGAAAAAATGACGATGGTGATGATGGCACTACAGGGCTCTCCCCCTAGCGCTTTGCGCGATTTGAACGCATATGAAAAAAGGAAAGAGGGCGACAAATGCTCTGTACATGAACGGCAGTACATAAAGTGTTCCTTTGGCAAGTCCAGTTTGTCAACGTGTAGTGACCATCGGGAACCAGTGGGTCTCTGGTGGGCGACACTGAGAGTTGCGCAGTGGACGAAGAAGTAAGCGCTCAATGGAAAGAAATCCGTGGAAAGCGGATGGCTCGGTCCCATAGGTCTTCAATCGTGGAAAGCACCTCTGGAATTTCGAGGTCTCGCGCCACTTGTGATGCGTTTCTGTAGGCGAAAGAGAGGCCGTACTCAGTGACGCTGTGAAGCGACGCGTGACTGAGAACGTGCTCAACTGGTGCACTAAAGTGCGGGCTGTAAGGCGTGTCAAACGGGCCCGTGTCGTAGAGGCCGTCGTAGAAGGTATAGTCACACACGCCGTCCGCAGGCAGCGGCTGCGACTCGTTCGTCGCCGTGCCGAATACGCGGACCACGGGAAATGGCGTCACGGGAGGCTGTGCAGGAAAGACGGGTTCAGTTGTCGCCTCAGTCACTGTCGAGGTATTCGACGCTGGTGGACTGGTGGCAGTGCTTGTTCCCATGCTTTCAGTTGGCTCCACAGTGGTTGTAGTTAGGTCGGTTGACTTGACAGACGTCATAGACAGATCAGTTGGCTGGTCAGACGTCGTAGGCAGCTCAGTTGGCTCAACAGATGTCGTAGACAGTTGAGTTGGCTTCACAGATGTCGTAGGCACTTCAGTTGGCTCGACAGGGGTCGGAGACAGTTCAGTTGGCTCGACAGATGGTGTAGGCAGTTCGTACGCGGGACACGCGTCGCTAGTGGCCAGACGAGAGGAAGTCGGGAGGTCAATAACGGGTGAAAGGTCACCTGTGCCAGGCTCCGAGGCGGGCGGCAAGGTGGCCGTCATGGAGTCTGGTGGGGCCACGGTTGGTAGCACACGTTGCGACGCAGTGACAACCCCAAAGTCGCGGGCCCCTGGAAGCGGTTGGTACGTGAAGCCATTGCGGGCGAGCATTAAGGGCAGGCTCTGGCTCCGCGAAGGCACGGCGCTGGGGCCCGTCGTAGACCACGAAACAGAGACAGGGACAGGGTCGGGGAGCGGAGACGCCGAGTGTGGTCGGCTGCTGGCCGGGTAGGTGCGAGTGGAATGTGGCGAGGCACCCGGCAGGCCATTGCTGGCACCAGTGGCAGGTGGCAGAGCGGTAGAGGGCACCGTCGAGGAGCTGACCAGCAGCTGCGGCGAGGAGGAGGCCGAGACGTCTGAGCTGGTGGTCGCGGAAACGGCGAGGGCCACGGTGTCGCGTGCCGTCGCTTTCTTGGAAAACGTGCAGGTAGCAGGTACGTGTGATGAAGCTCTGCACGGGGGCTCTGAGGGAATGTACCTCTCGGAGGGAAGGTCAGTCGCAGTGGGGGAGTTTTCTACCTCGCGGTCGTGATCAGGTGCAGGAGTGGATGTTTCTGCGACCGGATCAGGTGTAGAAGTAGTCGAAGCCGGGGTACCGAGGTAGCGGTCAATGGAGGGCTGCGGACCGGTTCGTACCTTGCTCTGCGACGCCGGGGAAACCTGCCTGGTGCGGGTAAACGGAAGCGGACGGTATGTGTTGCCGCTGCGGGCGAGCACCGCAGTGCAGAGGGCATCGTAAGGCTGCGGGCTGGTGCTTGAAGTGGCAGCGAGATGGCGCAACTCTACCGGTAGGGCGTCGAGAAGAATGGCGTGCATCAGCAGCTGGTCCGTGATGCCATTCACCGCAAGAACGGCGTCGAGCTGCATAAACCATACCTTGGGGTAAGTTGATTGGTCCGGTGGCACTGGTGGGCAGAGTTGCGGGAACATGGCCGCGGGCCGCTCGGCGAAGGGCGTGTTCTCCGGGTCACCAATGTAGCGGCGAGAGAAGAGGAGACGTGAGAAGACGTCGAAGGCGGCCGATGGGGCCGTGCCAATCTCGCCACTTTATTGCAGGCCTAAAGCGGAGCCACGTCGGCTACCAGCGTCCGCCACGCCAGGCGTGTCAGCTCGTTCTAATTCTCGCGCAGCTCGAGCTCGCGCCAGCTGCGCGAGAGACGTGGCGCGGTGATGGAAAAAATGACGATGGTGATGATGGCACTACAAGCTCTATGATAAGTATACTTTATATGATTCAGGCACATTAGAGAACTGTATTGAAAATCAATCAGAATGAACCCGTTCTGACGTATGTACGCAGGATGAATAATTGAATGCAGTTGATCCGAGTTTCCTCTGCTTCATCTTCCGCGGCCGCCGACGACGACAACGCGACGAGACCTGCGCAATACGATTGCTTTTGCGAACATTTTTCCTTGTCCAGAAGGTGCGAGTTTCATAGCATCTGAAGGATCACGTTATTTTGTGTGACGCTCCGATTTAGAACAAATAGCCTGATAATAGTTCCGCAAGTAAAGCTCGAGTAGGCCAAGTCTTCAATATATATACGCGTATTATGGTAAATATAATCGGTTTTTTTTTCGGAAATACTGCGCACCTGTTTAAAGGCACAAATTTGTTTCGGACAGGCTGTTTAAGACGCACGCCGCGAACAGGCCAAGTTCCCGAACAGTGATTTATTACTTTGTGCATCTTTCTGTTCTAGCCTGATTTCCAATGATGATGCATCATCGACACTCGACTATACGCAAGAATTTGTTCTGGATGGAAATCTCTGTCTGCAGGGTGACATTTGGTGTATGTTATTGTAGCATTGGGACACTCTTGTCTAAACTGTGATAGCAAATATGTGCGTGAAAATTGCGAGAAATAAGCGCAATATACTGGTTTATCGTTCTGTAAACTAATGACCTGTTAGCAATACTACTGCTCTCAACGAGGTTTTATGCATTGTGTCGATAAATAGTCAAGTGTTCAAATGTAATTAGAATTTGCTTAACATGTAACAGTGCATTAGCGCAAGCTGACTTATGCAGGAAATCCGCTTGCTATAGAAGGCTGTTTCGACAAGCAACTTTCATAGAAAAAAAAAAGAAACTGGTAGTGCTAGGCACAATGTGCTGGTCATCTGCACTGCATAATCAGTTCACTGCATAATCATTATTCACGCACATGTTGCTATAAGCTGTCGTTTCTGGAAAATGGTATTGTGTACAGCCAATGAACGGTGTGAATCCTGCAGCTATATTTTGTATACAATGAATTGTGTCAAACATTCTATTATTCTTGTGTAACCGATGCAGAATGCCAACATTTGTATTTATTGTACAAGATGTACAGCTTTGTGCTAAAGAGGCCTGTATAGAGTTTTATCTTTTGAAATACGCTGCTAATAAAAACAGTTACTAAACCACATTTTCCGACTACTCTTTTTAGGGGCGAAGCTCCTATATGCGTGGATCTCCCCATCCTTGTATGTATGTATGTATGTATGTATGTATGTATGTATGTATGTATGTATGTATGTATGTATGTATGTATGTATGTATGTATGTATGTATGTATGTATGTATGTATGTATGTATGTATGTATGTATGTATGTATGTATGTATGTATGTATGTATGTATGTATGTATGCATGTATGTATGTATGTATGTATTGTCGCAGTGCAACGCCAACAAAGGATGACTGCAGCTTACGGCAGCGAAAAGAGCGTGATCAGGATCAGCTGTACAGCAAGACGCCTGCTTCGTTGTCGTCTTGAAAAACCGCCTGTCCCACTAGCTGGCATCTACCAAGCATTCCTATCGTCGTTCTTTTTCATATACACACCTGTGACTTGCCTCTCCTTATAGGAGCATCGCCCCGATGCTGATTCAGAACCACCATATTTTTTCAACGTGCAGTGAGTCACTCACACACGGCTTTATTCGCACTGCATGCACAAGTTCAGGCTCGTGCTGGCGACGCCTCGGGCAACGGGGACTGTCGGGGACTGTCGGGGACGACCTCATAGGTGACGACTTTTAGCTGGTGTGATACTCGGTATGGCCCGAAATATCGCCTTAGCAGCTTCTCGGAAAATCTACGTTTTCGAACGAGTGTCCAAATCCACACTCTGTCACCGACTTTGTACGTTATGTTTTGTGGCGAGCATTGTAGCGGCCTGCATCGTAGCCTTCTCGCTGGCGCATCCATAAGCGGGCGAGCTGCCTAGCTTCTTCCACGCGTTCAGTGAACACGTCAGCGCCTGTGTCGGTGGCGTCCCCTTCATGTGGCATCATAGAACCCAGCATTGTCCGTACCTCCAATCCGTGAACCAAGCTGAATGGAGTCATGCGAGTTGTTTATTGTTTAGCCGCATTGCATGCAAACGTGATATATGGCAAAATTTCGTCCAAATTCTGATGTTGGACATCCACGTACATCGACAGCATATCTTCAATCATCTTGTTGGGGTGCTCTGTTAGTCCATCCGTTTGCGGGTGGTACGCAGTGGTCTTATGGTGAGTCGTTTCACTTAGCATCAGAACGTGGTCTAAAAGAGCTGCCGTATATGCTGTCTCGCTGTCTGTTATCACGATAGTCGGGGCACCGTGGCGTAGCACAATAATTTCTTTGTAAAATCTCGCCACTTCTGCTTTTTTGGATAGCCTTTGTTTCGGCATACCTGGTTAGGTAGTCTGTTGCGACTAAGAGACAGCGATTCCCTGCAGTAGAAGTAGGAAGGGGTCCCCAAATATCCATTTCTATCTGGTCGAACGGTAAATGCGAACCTGAACTGGCTGCAGCTGACCGGCGGGTTCCTTTGGAGGTGACTTGCGTCACTGGCAATCGCGGCAAATGTGAATGTGGTGCTTGACGGCTGTTGTGAGTCGTGGCCAGTAGTATCCCTACTGGACTCTTGCCAATGTACGAGTGTAGCCTAAATGGCCAGACATCGGCTCGTTGTGACATGCTTGAATCAATTCAGCACGAAGAGGTGCAGGAATAACGAGCCAGTAGGGAGCTCTGTTGGATGAAAAGTTTCTTTTGTGGAGGACGCCGTTGCGTAAGCAAAACGAAGATAATGCCCTGGCAAAAACTTTGGGTGCCGTCGAAGAATGTCCCTCCACGTAATTAATCCAATCAAGCAATTCAGGGTCACCTCGTGTTTGTTGGGCAATCGTGGAGGCGTCGAGAACACCAAGGAAGGCCATATCGTGATCGTCAGAAAGAGAGGCTGACTGTACTGGCGATCGAGACAGGCAGTCGGCGTCCGTATGTCGCTTCGCAGACTTGTGTATGACCGCCATATCGAACTCATGTAACTTCAGCGTCCACTACGCTAATCGGCCGGTTAGATCTCTTAAATTAGTCAACCAACAGAGTGAATGATGGTCACTAGTAACTTTCAAGTGGTGGCCATACAAATACGGGCTAAATTGCATACGTGCCCAGACCACAATGAGGCATTCTTTCTCAGTTGAATAATTGGCCTCAGAGCGTGTTAGCGGCCTGCTTGCGTAGGCGATCACTCGTTCCGTGTCTTCTTGCCACTGCTCAAACACAGATCAAAGGCCTACATTGCTCTCGTCAGTGTGAAGCATTGTTGGTGCTTGCTCGTTGAAGTGGGCAAGCACTGGAGGTGTTTGAAGACGTTGGCGGAGGTCAATAAATGCTGCTCCAATTGCTGTTCGTCGTTACACTCAAAGGTGGCGTCGTCTCTAGTGAGGTGAGTTAACGGTGACGCAATCTGTGCGAAGTCGGCGATAAACCGGCGATAGTAGGTGCATAGGCCCTGTAAGTGCCTGGCAGCTTTCTTAACGGACGATACTGGGAACTGTGCCACGGCCGCAAGTTTTTCAGGATCAGGCTGAACGCCTGTGCTGCTGTTGACATGACCAAGAAACAGCAGTTTTTCAAAACAAAAGTGACATTTTCAGGTTTCAATGTGAAGCCCGTGGAGCGTATTGCTTGTAAAACATTTTCTAGCCTTTTGAAATGCTCCTCAAAAGTTGCTAAAACACTATGACGTCGTCTAGATAAACTAAACAGGTCTTCCATTTCAACCCTGAAAGTACAGTGTCTATGAGCCTTTGAAAGGTAGCGGGCGCTGAGCTCAGACTGAAGGGTGCAACTATAAATTGATATAAACCATCCGGCGTCACAAAAGCGTTTTTTCCCGATCTCACAGGTCAACATCCATCTGCCAATATCCTCTTTTGAGGTCCGTTGAAGAAAAGTAGCGAGCGTTTCGAAGCCTATCGAGAGAGTCATCAATACGTGGAAGCGTATACACATCTTTCTTAGTCACTTGATTCAGCTTCCTGTAGCCAAGGCAAAAACACAGGTTACCGTCCTTTTTCTTAACTAGCACTACAGGCAATGCCCACGGGCTCTGTGATGGCTGCATCACATCATCTTCAAGTAATTTGGTGACTTGTTGCTGTATCACTTCCCGTTATTTTAGAGTCACACGATAAGGATTCTGGTGTATAGGCCTTGCTGCATCGTGGGTAATTATTCGATGCTTTGTTAGCGGCGTTCAACCGACCCGTGATGTCGATGAAAAGCAGTCCTCGAATTCAGCTAGCAGCTCAAGAAGTCTCGTTCGCTCGTCCCTTGACAACGTAGTGCCAACGTCAAGATTAGGTACTGATTCTTCTTGAGGTGCTTCGTCTAGTGCCGATAAACTGCCTTTTGGAGGTGCTGGTGCTCAGCAGTGAAGTTCGTGAGCAGCAAGTTTGTGTGTCTCGCAGTGACAGTGACAAGACCTCGAGCAACTGAAATATTGTGGCTAAAGATCAGCGAGTTTATTTGGTCGGCAATACCGTCGCCGTCTAACGGCTCATCCCCTGCAACCGAAACAGGTGTGCACGATTGTGGCGGGACGACCACATCATCATCTATCAGACGTAAAAAGTTCTGTCTTGGCTCTGAGCAATCGACTAAAGCTCGGCTGTTGTGAAACGTGATGACACTGTCAGGGACGTTGACGATGGTGCCATGTTCTCTCAAGAAATCCATTTCAATAGTAAGGTCTTTACAACATGAAGCGAGAACGACGAACGTCGCCACGAAACTAGAGCCACCGATGTCGAGCCTTGCTGTGAACATTCCAACAGGTATCACTAATTGGCCGCCTGCCATCCTTAGGTGGGGTTCCGTCCACGCTGTGTTTACTTTCTTGAGGTGTACGGGAAGGTCATCACTAATAGTCAAGAAGTCGCACCTGCCCTATCAAAAGAAAGGATTTCCTTTATCATGCACAATGACGAACTACTTAGAGATGATATGAATAGAGCAGAATGCTTCAATGCGTATTTTCAATCCGTTTTTTCTCCGCCAAGCCCGATATCTCCCGTTACGACACTCAGATCGTTACCAGCTATGAATGATATCATAATAACTGAATCAGGTATAAGAAAACATTTGAATAGGCTGAATCCCCAGTCTGCGCATGGTCCCGACGGTATTTCAAACCACATACTAAAACGATGTGCTGATCATATAGCTCCATTTCTAGCTGCTTTGTATGAAGTATCGATAAGGTGTGGAAAATTGCCACGAGAGTGGAAGTTAGCCAATATCACGCCTTTGGACAAATCCGGCGTCCGTGATAATGTATCTAACTATAGACCGGTATTACTAACCCCCGTTTGTTGCAAGACACTGGAGCACATAATCTATTCTTGCCTAATAAAACACCTTCAATATAATAATTTTTTCACTCCGTCTCAACATGGATTTCGCGCAGGACTTTCGTGTGTTATACAGCTAACCGAATTCGTACATGACATTGCTTCATCATTCGACCAGGGCATTCAATTGGAGGCTGTATTTTTGGACTTCAAAAAAGCTTTCGATGTCGTCCCCCACAGTCTTTTGCTTCATAAGTTGTCGTTTCTTGGTATTCCTAAAACCCTCATAGACTGAATTAAGGATTATTTCAGCGGCCGCAAGCAATGTGTTGTGATAAATGGTATGTCTTCATCAACAGCTGATGTACTGTCCGGGGTGCCACAGGGGTCGGTCCTGGGGCCGCTTCTGTTTTTGATTTTTATCAATGATTGTCCACTGGGTTTGAAATCAACAGTGAGGCTTTATGCTGATGATTGTGTTTTGTATTGCCCAGTCAAGTGTTTTGATAACACCACAGTACTTCAGTCTGACCTCGATAAGATTGTGTATTGGTGTGCTCAGTGGCAAATGAGTTTGAACCTAACTAAATGTTTTCATGTGCAATTTAATAACAAGAAAGGTAGTATCCAGGTCTTATTACTTAAATTTCTGCGCAGTACAAAAGGTAGATCAAGTTAAGTATCTCGGCGTAGTCTTCACGGCAACACTAGATTGGACCAGTCACGTAGATCTAATCACAGCCACGGCTTCGCGCTTAATCCATTTTTTCCAAAGAAATTTCAGCGACGCGCCGCAAACCCTCAAGGAAACCCTGTATATTACAAATGTGCGCCCAATTTTAGAGTATGCTTGTGTTTCTTGGGACCCTTTCACGAATGTACTAAAAAAAAATTGGAGCGGGTGCAAAAAAGGGCTGCTAGCTTTGTTACAGGAAACTACGATTTTAGAATAAGGTCTTCTGGAATTCTTCAGGCCTTGGGATAGGAAACCCTTTGTGGACGACGGAAAGTTCAAAGACTTAAATTTCTCTATAATATATATCACAGTAAGACTGGGCTAAATAAACAGCGGTATTTAAAGACGTCTAGTTATATGTCCGAACGAAAAGATCACTCATATAAATTTAGAGAATATACCTGTCGATTGAATGTCCTAAAATACTCTTTCTTTCCAAATTCTATTAGTGACTGGAATGCGCTAAAAATACCAATGTTCTCTGATTCTAATTTCCTAACAGTCATTGAAACAGCATTTTGAGCTGCTGAAATAATCTATATATTTAACGTTGGCTTTGTACTTCTCTTGGTTGTTGATTTTTTTATGTATAATTACTGCTTTCGTTGTATAATCCTGTGTTTTGTACTTTTGTTCTAATGCTGCACTACAAGTGTTGATTTCTCCTGTATACTGTAATGCACGATTTATTTGCTTTTAATTTTGCTGTTTTGTATTCTATTTTCTACTGTAACCCCCCTACAACAATACCCAAGGGGCGATGTAGGTACTTTTAATAAGTAAATAAATAAATAAACAGCGTTTCCAGTATCCCGCAGTGCGTTTCAGCGCGCTGGGTGAACCTGCAAACGCCGCACACTGTGTCCCAGTGTGTTAGAGCCCGCTGCGAGGCGCTGGGACACACTGTGCAGCGTGGCCAGTGTCGCCCAGTTTGCTGATCGAAACGCACTGGGCCTCACTGTACAGCGTATCCCAGTGTCTTGAAGCACGCTGGGAGGCACTACCTCTACCTGTACAGTCTCTGCCGCACTCAGATAACGTTAGCGGCACATTGGAAGAAACTAGGCGTGATCGACGCACTTTCTCTCAGACTTCATATTGAATCGCGACTTGTCGAGGGCAAAATTTACCAAATATGATGGTATTCTCATCTATGTGCTACACATATATAGCTTCAGTGTTAGTTAGGCAATAGAAGCGAGTATGCTAAACCGTTCATATTGTTACGGGGAGAAGGCGTCTGAAAAATACCTTTACTTTTGGTAAACCGGCAGGCATACAATATGGAGCCCAGTCAGCACGAGCTCGCCCTAAACATCGTCCTCTTTTCTATAATGTACGTTTGTGGCACCCCGTACCATCACCCTCGGCGGCGAAGTCACCGTCTCGGTGCTTGGTTGGTCCGAGTAATATCGCTTCAGTCTCGTGACGTGAACAACGTCAGAACACGATCGCGCGCTGGTGGCGTTAAGAGGTTCAATTTCATATGTCACGTCGGTGACTTGGCGCACCACACGGTACGGACCCGAGTATGGGGAAGTCAGCTTTTCGCACAGGCCAACTCGCCGTGACGGTTTCCAGAGAAGGACTGTGTCACCTTGACTGAAGTGGACATCACGATGGCACGCGTTGTAGACCTGTCGTTGTCGTTCCTGCGAATCACTCAGACACCGGCGAGCAATCTCACGTGCCTCAAGAGCTCTAGAGATCACATCGCGGGCATACTCTGACGTGTGGCTAACGGCAAGAAAGAGCGTGTCAAAAGACAACGTAGGTGTTCGTCCGTACAGGAGGAAAAATGGTGAGAAACCTGCAGTGTCATGCCGAGACGTATTATAGGCAAATGTTACAAATGGAAGGGCGGAGTCCCAGTCATGATGGTCGGAAGAAACGTACATAGCGAGCATGTTCGTGATGGTTCTTTTAGCCGCTCCGTGAGCCCGTTGGTTTGAGGATGATACGCCTTTCTGAACGTGTGCTTTGTAGCGCAAGAGTGTAATATGTCTTGGATAACTTGTGATAAAAAGTAGCGACCCCGATCGGTAAGCAGTTGCCGAGGAGCGCCGTGGTGTAATATGACGTCTTCTAGAAGAAAATCAGCGACGTCGGTCGCACAACTGGTAGGAAGGGCTCGCGTGATGGCATACTGAGTGGTGTAATCCGTGGCGACTGCTATCCACTTGTTTCCGCTGGCCGATAAAGGGAACGGTCCTAGTAAGTCAACACCTACCCTATCAAATGATTCGAATGGGATCTGAATGGGCTGAAGGCGTCCCGCTGGAAGGTTTGCTGGTTTTTCGCGGTGTTGACATGATTTTCATGAGGCGACGTAACGGCAGACGGATCGGTAAATACTGGGCCAAAAGAAGCGACATCGAATGCGGTCATAAGTTCTTGAAACTCCCAGGTGACCAGCTGTCGGAATATCATGCAACTGTGCAAGGACAGTCTGACGCATATGTTGTGGTATGACCAACAGCAGCTCAGGTCCGTCAGGATGCATGCTGTAGCGATATAAGACGCCATCTTGTAGCAGGAACATACGGAGAGAGGGAGGAGTTGTGGGCCCACTAAGCCGAAGGATTATATCTCTGAGGTGAGGATCACGGCGTTGCTGATCTCCGATGTTGCTAAACACGGAAAGTGCCAAAACGCAAGTAAGCTCATTGCTCTCAGAAAGGTCTGCTGGGTCTACTGGATGACGCGACAAGCAATCAGCATCCTCATGGTGGCGACCTGATTTGTAGACAACCGTGTAGGAATATTGCTGTAGCCGTAGAGCCCACCGGCCGAGACGTCCACTAGGATCTTTCAAGGACGACAACCAGCATAAGGCGTGGTGATCAGTGACAACCGTGAACGGGTGTCCATACAAATACGGCCGAAATTCAGCCACTGCCCAGACGAGCGCGAGATATTCGCGTTCTGTGATGGAGTAATTTTGCTCTGCTGGCGATAAAAGACGGCTACCATATGCAATAACGCGCTCGCAGCCATGCTGTCGTTGTGCCAAAACGGCTCTGATTCCGTGGCCGCTGGTGTCGGTACGCACTTCCGTTGGAGCGCATATATCAAAGTGGCCGAGAATCAGTGGCGCCGTAAGTCTACTTGTCAGTTCAACGAACGCTTTGGCTTGTTCAGGTCCCCACACAAAAGTCACATTTTTGTTAGTAGTTCCGTGAGCGGGCGTGCGACGTCAGCGAAATTCCGCACAAATCTACGAAAGTAAGAACAAAGGCCCACAAAACTTCGAACGTCGTTCGCAGAGGCCGGCACAGGGAAGTCCTTGATGGCGCAGATTTTCTCAGGATCGGGACGAACACCAGAAAAATCGACAAGGTGTCCAAAGACAGTGAGCTGCCGGCGGCCGAAGTGACATTTGGCGGCCGAAGTGAGTTGGAGCCCCGCTTTGCGGAAAACCGAAATAATAGTTGAGAGACGCTCGAGGTGAGCTTTGAAAGTCGGCGAAAAAACAATGACGTCATCAAGGTAGCATAAGCAGATTGATCACTTGAAACCACGAAGAAGAGCGTCCATCATTCGTTCGAATGTAGCCGGGGCATTGCATAACCCGAACGGCATTACTTTAAACTGATAGAGGCCGTCGGGAGTTATAAATGCCGTCTTTTTACGGTCCAGATCATCAACTGATATCTGCCAGTACCCGGAAGGAAGGTCGATGGAAGAGAAATTATTTGCTCCACTAAGGCAGTCAAGAGCGTCATCTATCCGCGGCAGAGGATACACGTCTTTTTTCGTAACTTTGTTAGGATTTCTGTAGTCGACACAGAAGCGCCAGCTGTTATCCTTCTTTCTCACGAGCACAACGGGCGAAGCCCAAGGACTTGAATAAGATTCAATGATGTCTCGGGCAAGCATCTTGTCGACTTCTTGCTGGATCACGTGGCGCTCGGTGGAGGAAACCCGATAGAGGCGCCGGTGTACTGAATTTGCATCACTGGTGTTGATCCGATGCTTTACGACGGTCGTTTGACCTAGGGGTCGGTTGCAGAGTTCAAAGACGTCTTGATACGGCGCAAGAAGGCCACGAAGCGCAGACACATGTTCGACCGAGAGATCAGAGGCAATCATTCCAGTTATGCAGTCTAGTGTACTGCCCGACTGAATACTTGCAGATGACGGTGTATCCTCTGTTAAAGCCGATATGTGGTAGTCGCCGGCCGGGGCTAGGGTTGCAAGGGATATCCCTCGTGGCAGCACTTCAGAGCAAAGTCCAAAGTTCACAATATGGAGACATGCTACGTTGTCCTTCATCGTGATGATGGTGTGGGGGAACGCAACATTGAGCGAACAGACGTAGGATTAGGTGGAATGACATAATCGCCGTCAGCCACAGGTGGATAAGAAGAGACGTCGATATACGTCACAGCTCGAGAAGATAGGCGAACAAAGTCGGCGGAGCATAGCTTTGGCGGCGCAGGATCAGGAGGGTCAACGGCGTGTGGTAGGACGAGCTGAACAACACCAGCCGAACAGTCAATTAGGGCGGAATGCACCGACAGAAAATCGAGTCCCAAAATGATGTCATGTGGGCGGTGGTCCAGCACGTAAAACAGAACATGTATGACGTCCAGCAACAGTGACACGGGCGGCACACATTCCAGTGACCACTGGTGTTGCACCATCAGCTACTCGGACAACAGTGATAGGAGCAGGAGTCAGCACTTTCTTGAGTCGAGCACAAAGGCTGCAGTTCATGACTGATATGTGAGCGCCGGTGTCAATGAGTGCTACCACAGAAGTGCCGTCAAAATTTACATTAATCAAGTTGTTGTGTCCGGGTATCGTGTGTAGAGGAATTTTGGGTCGGGTGGTCGAAGCAGGCTCACCTCTAGGAGCTGCGCCCGTCAGCTCCGAGGTGAGCCTGCTTGGCTCACCTCGGAGGACTGGTGGTAGGAGGGTGAGGGGGAACAACGTCAGTTAGTTGAGCGGGACATGCGTCCAGAGGTTGACGGGGACCGGCTTGGTTGGGCGGGCCTGGATGGCGAAGCATCATCTTGTGCCGTGTAGATCGGCATCCGAGAGCCAGCAGGTGGGCGTCGGGTGTTGGCATAATGCGACCATGGCTGCCAACCCCAGGAAGTTCGGCAATGACGTGAAATATGGCCGACTCGTCCACAGTTAAAGCAGACCGGCCTGTCATCGGAAGTTCGCCATTCTGCCGGGTTCCGGTAACGTGGGCGGTCGTTCGGTCCGCGGGACATACTAGGTGTACTGGGTAGTCGGTAGTCAGGTCGGTTAATGGGGCATAGCGTCTGAAGTCCGGCGTTGGCCAGTTCCTGGCGTACGACACTTTTTATAAAAAAAATCGTGGCGCGAGAGTCGTCGGGGGCCTGGACTTGGTCAGACAGGGGGGACGCTGCCTCGATTTCGTGGCGCACGATGCGCACAATATTGTCGGAAGCAGCAGGGGCTGGTGGCAAACGGGCGTCCTCGCAGGTAGATGTTGCAGCCGTGTTGGGAAAACGCGAAAAGTGTGGAGTGATACGGCGACTTTTCTCGTCTTCGAAGCATCGGCATTTTATTATTTATTATTTACAAATACTGCAGGCCAGAGGCCAAAGCAGGAAGGGCAAGATAATACAGTTGTCATACACATTTCAAAACAACATCAACAATAAAGAGAGTAAAAAGTGGAAAGCGTGGCATATTTATACAAAAGCAACAAAAGGAAAGAGTGGGGAGGGAAAAGAGGAAATAGTTGGAATAGTTAGAAAAACAACTTCAAATTTCAGCGTAAATAAGATCGGGAGAGTGTAAACTGCTTGCAGGCAAATCGTTCCACTCTTTAATGGTACGAAGAAAGAAAGAAAATTTGAACAAGTTAGTACGAGCAAAATATGGTGTTAAAGAAAGTGCGTGTGAATGCCGAGACTGGCGTGTTCTTAGTGGTGTGAGGTAGGGGTGAGGTAACTGCGGCTGGGTCGCACGTCCCCAGCCGCAGTTATTCACTGCATTGCCCAATCTTGGTGTTTTTAGCTTGCGATTTGTGCAATAGAATGTAAAAATATGACCATTCACGGGTGAGTTATGCTCAAAACTACATTGTACCGATTATTACACTCTTTCTAACTGAATATCTACGATCTTCACAGCAACCGTGGCACAATAGGTACGGCCTTAAGCCTAGTGGTCGTTTAGGCTAGAGTGAACGGCTGTGGCCTTCGTTCGGGGAACGTAAACGAGGAGTACAGAAAACACTTCCAAACTATTGAGGGGCAAAATCTGCAGTGCTCAGCGAGCAGTTCAGATGAATGCTGTTTTATACATTGGTATAACTAACCGCATAGCGAGTAACTACGATTGCCGTAACACATCAGCAGCTACGCTAACAAGCTTTGCGGCAAAACGTGCCAGTTGATGTGATCCAAGGCAACCCGCAAAGAATGAGCTAACGATCGCAAGTTTGGCGCGAGCACAAAGAGACGAAACACTGCGTATGTAAACGACAAGTTCAAAATATTGGATACCTGAATTACGTTCAAAATGAAGACAATTAAAGGCATTCTCCTGTCTCAGGTGCACAGTAGTGGGCAGTGTGTCTGGCTCAGAATACGTGATGTGTTAAGGGCATAAGTTCGACTCCGGCTCATTCAGTTTTTTTTTCTTTTTTCACTGCGGGCGTGTTTCAGCTTTAATTGCGATGTGCGCATGACCACGAATTCTCAACACAATTTAAAAGCCATATTTTGGCCGATAATGGGTGTCCCAGTGTGCAGCGCCAGCGTGCCTCGTGCAGCATGGCACTGTCCCAGTATCAGCACCACACTGGACATTGGTCCAGTAACCAGGTATGGTACTGGGCCTGTGCCACTGGTTTTTGCAATAAGGCATTCGGGTATATTGTGGCACTTGCGGATATAAAACTCTAACAAAAAACAATGTCCCAAGAAAAAACCTCAAAGACTGCGCGTTTGGTGATGCGTGCCGCGTACTCATTCAATTGCCATTTTTCTTTTTTTCTGTACTTCTTAGAACAACTAAAAATGGCTCAGTGCTTCCTCAGTGGCATTTCGCCGGCTGAAAATGCAATAAAATTGGAAAAAATCTGCAATTAGACCTAAAAGATGCTAAAATTGCTCCACAATGCAAATCATCGAAGCACCAGCCCGTACACTCAGTGCCATGAGCGCGATCCAGGAAGGAGAAAAGAGCTGGTTGTTTGGGCATAAATGTAGCGTGAAAAAAGACAAGGACAAGAAAATGAACACCACAAGTGCTTACTACCAACTCGCAACAAAAGGTTAGGCTCGTGTCGTGTAGGGCCAACGTCGTCTATTGCATCCGTCTGCTGTGTAGTGATGTCTACGTTGACCACATAGGCCGATATTTCAACATACGTCTTAAAGAGCACAAGTCTTTTTTACAGGGGAGACCCCTAACGCACCTGGCCATGCACCTTGCTGACTTTTCTCCGCGACAGAGATCTTGTTTAGACAACACGATCGCATGACACGAGAAGTTACCGAGGCTTTTCATATTAACGCAAGATCTTCTATGTGCGTTAGCAATTCTTTTTTTGCCTTATTGGAAGAGGAAGTGATACAACTCGAGGAAAGGGAGTAGACCGGTTGGGAAGGGATGCAGGAAGTGTGTTCTTGTTCTGTTTTTTTTTTCTTTTCCGTTGCCAACAATGCGCATGCGCGGGATGTTGTCGAGTGTCAAGATTAGATGGTATATATTTGCTGTTGAAGCAGTAAAGCTTTCAGTTTTGAGTAAACACTTCTGGCGTTCTCTTTCTTAATCTCGTCTTTTTTGCGCTACATTTACGCCTTCATGAATCAGTACTTACTCGCTCGCCTCCCCCTTTAGTTGGTTGTAGTCCGGTCCTTCTGGCCCAACGGAACAATCAATAGGACAGTTGTACCCCTTATACCCCTTCCTATGACTCAACAATCACACATGTTTTTTTTTCAAAAGTGTTTTTGAGCAGTGTAGTGCTCTAGCTGTGGGGAAATAATTATTTCCCTGCAGAATGATTTGGTTTGGAATAAAACTCTCATTTTTATCTTATTTTGATGAAAGTCACGTACGTATTTTTGCAACACATCGCGTTTTCCAAGGTCCGCGTATTGTACATCTGCCACATGTTTCCAAGTATTCATCGAATGGCTTTGTTAGAAAGCTTTATTGTGTGTTAAATGAATTGCCGCAAAAGTATTAAACAATTTTTTCTCAACGACAAGCAGAGTAAGAGGAACTTCTCACACGTCTTGAAGGCTTTCTTGGTCATTTCGCAAACGAGCGCACTGAAAGCTGCACAGAGAAGGGGATGGCGGGGTTCAGAAGGACGCGTCCCGGCGTCAGCGGGTGTCGTGATGTTCCTCGTGAGGAAGTGGTCCATACAAATGCGTTGTCAGAAAGTGGTCCATACGCATCAATAACCACGCGTCCAAACGGAGACCGGGCAAAACAACGAGTGTAGACCAGCTGCTTGAGTGTGTGTGGATGAGTTGCAGCGCTGGCAATGAAGGCAGGAGCGAATGAACTCTGCACGTAGCAGTACATCCCTTGCCAGAAGTCGCGGTGTAGAATGTGGTGGTAGGCTTTGAATATACCAGGGTGCGTGCGTTGCGGATCACAGTAGAAGGACTCACATATTTTCAACGGAACACTGCGGTGTATAACGAGTAACCACTGCCGACTATCGCCGTTGAATATGCGTCGGTGCAGAAAGCCGTTAGGTATGGCGAAATGTTCAGCTTGACGACACAAGGCGCGAGTGAATGGTGTTGCGGATGGATTGAATAGCAAGTCGATCAGCGGGGCAATCAAGTTATTCTTGTGCTTTTTGGTAGCAATGATGTGAACATCGATGACAGAAACAAAAATGAAAAATGTGCAGCAGAGGGCATTGTCATCAGACAGACGGGAGCGCGAGAGGGCATCGATGTCAGAATGCTCGCGTTGGTTGCGCTACCGCACGCGGGCATGGGGAAGTCATAGTCATGCAGGTGAAGAGTCTAGCGGGCGGGACAGCTTGAAGTGTCCTCGAATCACGAAAGCCAGCACAGTGCCTGATGCTCAGTGATTACATGAAATGGCGACAATACAAATAATGTTGAAAGTCTTAAAGGGCCAGGCGATCACCAGGCGCTTTTTTTTGTGACGGTGTAGTTTGCCTTGACTTGTAAACGTATGGCTTGCGTATACCACAACATATTCCAGAAATCCGGGTTTGCGCAGCGCAGGGACTGTGCCGAGGCGTACAATGCTAGCGTCCGCGTGCACCTACGTTGGGCTCCTAGGGTCATAGTGGAGAAGTAGATGGGAGACGTCCACAAATGGCGGAGTTTTGGAAATGAATCGTCGTATTCAGATGAACATGAATCGAGGGGTCCATTTCCTATAAGGAGCATGGTCTGTGCTGATATGATAGTGGCGAAGTTGCGTACTAATTGTCTGCAGTATGAAGACATGTGTACAAAACTGCGCAGTTCTTTGACGGACTCAGGTTTCGCAAAATCAACAACAGCCCGAAGCTTCACTGGATCGGCCAGAATTTTGTCGTTGAACCCGACGTATTCTAGGAATGTGAGTTACCGTGCTGTAAATCGACACTTCTTCAGGTTTAATTGGAGGCCAGTGTTACTCATATGTATGAAAACTTCTTTCAGCTGATGGCAATGCTTAAAGGAATCCTGAGAGAAAACAGCGACGTCGTCCGGCTTTCATGTGTGACACTTGAAGTTGCGCAGAATGGTGTTCGCATCCCCTCATTCCCCGTTCAGGGGTTTTACGAATTTCTCCGTTGCTAGATTGACAAGTATGGGGGACTAAAGCGCAGCAAATTCGTTGCTCTAGTTGATGACATACCCTGGCCTCATATGGTTGATATCATGATATAGGTGGTGCCTTTCTGTGTTCTCGAGGCCAATATACCACAATTGCAGCAAAGAACTAAAGCTCTCTGACAAACCTTATGAGCAGGAATGAACATGATAATTGTAATAGTAGTCTTGATGGTTGAAGTGGCAGTCATGTGTGACTTCAAATCATCTTTATTTGAGAAAACAAACTTAACAAGTGAGAGACAAATTTAGTTTACTTTACGCAAAGCTGTATGTCCGTTACGTGCTGCGTACGCTACGTTTTCGAGGCTGCGTCCTACAGCATTAGTCTACCATGCACAACATCTGAGATGAGTGCTCAACCCGAACGTTGCAGGCCTTGAATGTTGCTTCACGCCATCTCGCGGAAAAGCAAGATGTAAGAACAGATATTCATTGACAGAACACACAAGTCAGGGCATGGGACAAGGCGATCGTTTCCGAGGACAAGTAGTGGTTTGGGGTGCTAAGGCTAGGTGAACTAGTAGCATGAGGGAAAGAGATGGGGAAGACGATAACTTCCCATTCATTTATTTATTGCTTGCTAAAGATGTTTTGCAAGGTCACTGAAAAAAAAATCTAACTGCGATTGCTCAATGTTGAATCCAAAATGAACCCCATTGGCGCCAGCATCTCCACGTGTCATTCTTCACGTCGTGATAGCTGATTTCACATTGATGAGAGCACCGTATGAGAGAACATTCACTTGAGCGTCGTTAGACACGGACGTAGATCCACATGCATGCTCAATGCATGACCAGAAATAATCATTACTTTCTAATGCTTAGAATGCCTTTGCAGGTGATCATTCAGACATTTTCCGCTTAGACACGCAGCAACCGCCACAATTAAAAAAATTCCACCATATCCACAAAGTGAATGATGATGAGTGGGCGAAGCTCCGGAGGTAAACCTGGTAAACCATGAATCCTCTGTACATTTTGCCCACTCGATTTTAATACATCGCTCCCCCTAGCGTACGTCGCCGCACTAAATCGAACGATTGCCTTCAACCAATGACACGCGCCATATGTGACATCATTCCTATTTTATAAGATCTCGCGTCTTTCATCAACTACAAGTACCGCCTTCTAGTTTATAACATCTTGCATCTTTTCATCATCAGCTACAAGTACCACCATCTAGTAAACACTACAAGAACTAAACGAGAGGTGGCTACATACAGGAGTTGGTACCGCCATCTAGTGAACACTGCAAGAACTAAACTAGAGGTGGCTACATACAGGGGACGGTACCGCCATCTAGTGAACACTGCAAGAACTAAACTAGAGGTGGCTACATACAGGCTACAGGGGACGCACAGCGCACGCCCTAAGGAGCTTCGCCCCTAAAAGGATCAAAGCCCCGTACACAACCCACAAATATGCCATGGTGTTTCACGTCACCATTCGGTTCCTGCTTTTTCGTAAATGACGTCCAGTCGTCCAAAGTTGCGCTTCAGCTTAGCAGCGATCCCAATCTACTGCAGCTGTTCACCTATTGACTTCAGATTACTTGTTTATGTTACAGATGAACCGAAATTCACGTAGAATTTGTTTGCTGCCATGACGTCCGTAGTGTTGTCGGTTGCAACCATCTTGTCTGTTTCGGTCTCGGCTGTTCAGAATCGGGCGAGAGCCGCTGGTATGGTACGCGACAGCCATAGCGAGTGCAATGTAACCGCTGAGATCTATTGTGCGCACCCCCTGCATGCGCAAATGTACGCATCTGTCTTACGTTCAGCGAATGACTGTCATGCTCCCTGTCGTGTGTTACGAACGCCAGGCCGTTGCGCGCTAAACTGAAACTCTCTAATAAGACGCAAGTGAATCTGCGTTACTGAAAAAAACGAAAACAACGATTGCAGTGCCAAACGTTTGCCATTGACCCAGAGATGTTGAGATAACACCAGCAGTCGATACAATGTGCGCTCAAATCTCAGGTATTGCTGGTAAAATACACTGTGGACTCATTGTCCACATGTGCTATTAATGCATAGTTTTTTTAAAGGGGTAATCAGCTGGCAACGGAGACTTGAACCAACCTAGGTGGCTCAATTACGTGATGCCTGTGCAAGCTTGCCTTTGAAATTTGGAATTCATCTGAAATATAAATAAAATGGATCAATTGCATGTGCTGAACACAAATACAGAAGGAGGTCTCGAAGTAACAAGACTGAGTCTTTCCTCCATGGAACATATTATTTTGAACTTACATCATCCGGATATCTCAATTTTGGTATATTATTTGCGGTTTGTTTAGTAGTAGCGCTATAGTGAATGCGCGTACGTATGCTGATGTGTGTTTTTCTAAACATTTTAGTGTGACGTTGCTTTTTCTGTCTCCTCACTTAATATTTAGCATACGTTTTCACACTGTAATGACTTGCGCAGTGATGCACCAGCTCGCCCAGACCCCCATTTTTCGGATAAGCTGAAAAACTTACTTCTGGCTGATCGCATGTGTTTAGAAGATTTACAAAACCATTTAAAGGCATCTTTCATACAAAAAACTGATAAGGGGAAATCTTTGTTGTGTACATCACATGTGCTGCTATAGTGCTTGTGTGTTTCTTGTGTAATGTTCAATGAAATCGTAACTTGTTGAGATGGAAGCTGCCCCACCAGCAGCACCCGGTGCTCAAAGAACCACTCTTATTCGAAGTGGTGAATGGCAATACATGTTTTATTTGAATGCTTAAAGTTATAACTGTTGTGCTTATTAGCCTTTTTTGTTACATGGTTTCAGGTGCACCTTGGACAAGGAATGTCCATTCTAGAAACCAAATTTAACTTTATAATAAAATCTCGCTATGAAATGAAAGTGGCCAGTAACACAGGCAGATTATGCTGGAGCACGCCAGAAATGAAAGAAGGGTGCCTAACTATATAGACAACCCAATAGGCGGGCACCTGACAGTGTGCCAAAAAAGCAACGCCAGCAAATGTTGTGCCTATATTGAGTAAGTCAATGTGCACTTTGATGTATGTTCGTTGGATATTTTTTTTTAAATTTAGGTGCTTAAACATAGCAGCTTACATATTCCAGACATTGTAGAAAAAGGCATTGCAGAGAGTACAAGTGACGCGGCTGAGAGCTAAAGGCGGGGCAACGCTAGGAAAGCGCTGCGAGACACATTTGCTAGAGCAAGAGGCGGCGCAACGCTAGGAAAGCGCTGCGAGACACATTTGCTGAAATGGCCAGATGGGCCAGCGGTCGAACTGTCCTTCGTCACATTGAAGTCGGCCGGCGTAGTTTTTTTCTTAATAAATATGTTTGTTCTGTCTCCATTCTGCTCAGTTCGCACAGGAAAAAAGTGGCTGCCAGCCATGTACCGTCAATTCAAATTGTTCTAGAGAATTTGCAACCATATGCATGGGTTTCACTGGATATCATATCCTACTGTGTGTTCTTGTGTTTTTCAGATACAAAGAAAAGCATTGTAACAATTTTAAAAAGTAGAAAAGCTCCTCAAGGTAATCTATTAAGCTACACAAGTAAATCACTCAGACATTTCTCACAGGTCGAGATGGCGAAAGTGGGTTAACTCCTAATGCTTTCTGCAAGGCCATATAGTCGGCAATGATTGAATAAATGTTTGTGGTCGGCAATTTTTGTCATTTGTCGTGCGACAGAGCAGGCGCCAGCCGCCTTTCTTTGCTGAAAACTAGCGTACCAGTATTCTACGCCCCAGTGTGCCAGCGCCCCAGTATTCCAACGTCCGAGTATACCAGCATCTTACTGTGCCAGTGTTACACTGTGTCCATAATCAGGCGTGTAACTGGACGCTGGTACCCAATGGCGCTGATTTTTGCAATAGTGGTAATATCAATTTTCAACCACGAAGGATGCACAGCGCACCACCCAAGCACTTTTGGCAAAGGGACCGAAAACTGCATTCGCTGGAGTAGCTGGGAAAGAGTGCCGGCACAATACCTTTCAACGGTAAAGCACCCATTGCAGCTGGTGTATTCGCTTCCACGTATGTGTTTACCTCGAGCCCTAAAGTGTTTTGAAGGAAAGCTCTTCACCCGGTTTCAGAAGGAAGTGGTCCAAATTTCTCTTAGCGGCTGCCGCCTTCACCTGCAGCTCAATTGAAGACTGTCAGGTCTCCGAAATATTTTCTTGTACAACACTGTCGTTGTGAGGGCATTCGACAGGGTCTAGGATATCCCGATTAATTGAAGGAGAATGTCTTGCGCATATCTGTACGTGGGAAACCCATGCATCGAATCTGTGAAAATATGTTCATTTTCTATGAAATCAGACAAACGATCCTGCACCATTATCTCCTTCAGTTTGTCGGTACATAATGTGAGAGAAATATAGCGAAGATTGTGTGCACGGCCTTTTAAGGTTTTGGTATAAATGTGGCTAGGCAGTCTTCCACTGTATCGGGAGTGGCACTGCCCCTGACCAAATAGAGTTGCCATAATCTGATAGTGATTCCTAAGCCGCGTCAGGAAGAACTGCTAATATTTTCACAGTAATTTTATCCTGACCCGGAGTGGTGCCACGTTTCATTTTAGTCAGGACTTTCCGAAGTTCGAAAAGCACGAATGGGTAGTCCAGTTAGACGTTCTCTGCACCCGCGTAGGAATGCGCCAATCCACGCGGGTCCTTTGTGGAGCAAAGATATTGGTGCCTTAATTTATGCGCCTGCTGGGTTGAATTACCATGAGAGCTATGGATTGCCCTTTGTAAGTGTTTCCGAGTTTCGGTGCGGGTCTGCGTTGGGTCTACGAGCGCGCGAAATAGCCTCCAAGTATTTTTGCCTGATAGCTGGCGCGCTGCCATGTTGCATAGATTTTAGACGGTAAACACCAGGGGCAATCATTGATAATTGAAACAGCTTACTTTTGTGATCATTAATTAGTCTTCGAAGTTTCGGTTACTCGGCCCTTTGAAGCAAGGCATTCGCGGCGTTTTATTGAGGAAAAGGACTGATGTTCAGCGTAGTTTAATGGTGCGAAATATCTTGAAACTTTCGCACTAAACACCAACCAGTCGTTGCAAATTTCTCTGCACTGATAAGTTTGTTGCCTGCCGACAAATGATCACACGGTCAGGCACTCAGAACACTGGTGTTCAACACCAACGTGCACACACACACACACACACACACACACACACACACACACACACACACACACACACACACCACACACACACACACACACACACACACACAGGTCACGACCAAAAAAGTTTTTGGAACTTCCATAGGAAGTTTCAACCATTTGACCTGAAACTCCGCGGGAAGTTTAACAAGGTCATATTGTTCATAAACTAAGTCATTAAGCAGAGGGCGTTTTACGACGACATGTGCAGAGTTCACTCCATACCAGGGAGTAAATAATTGGGGCACGGGAGTTTTGGGGGCTCATATGCTGGAGAAACTTTCATTTCGGCAAATTTTTGCTTACAGTGTATGAGCCACCTCATTCACTGCTGCTATTGCTGGGTAAACACTCCCCCCTGTCAACGCCTTTCAAAAGCCTGTACATGTGATTTTCGGGAGAAACTGCGATAGTCTTGTCGCTTGTGAGGAGCTCTCTGCATGTGTTGGTCCACCTCTTCACAGCGATGTGCACTGAGTCACCAGCAACATAGGTAACCACTGGAATGACATCATCAGTTTGGAGAGCACCTCTTCGGTCACAAAAACGCTGAGTTTTACACTTGGCACTGCTGCCTCTTGTCATGGCTCTCAATGTTTGCAGTGATAATGATAGCACTTCTTAGCATAATTTATTATGACGGTTGCTGGTAAGCATATTAAAATACTATATTTTAAAAAATATTTGTCTGTATCTCAACACCCATTATCAGAGAAAAGGTGACACGCGAAAAATTTTTTTCTAGAGATCAAACAAGAAAGTGAAATATATTTGATTTTTTTATTCAAATGCCGATGTGCTTAGCCTAGCTCGCATGCCACAAATAAGGGGGTTTATTTGGTGCTGTCACTTCGACTTGAATCCAGCAGTGCTTGTTAAAATGGGTATACCTAAATTTCTACAAACCAGTTTGCTGGCTGTGCTACTTCAAGAAATTTCGAAAGCACCAGCTGAACAGTGCGATTGCAATGCATTATCGTTTTACATTGACTAATGGTGTACAAGGGGTAACGAAATACAGCACTTTGCATAATTTTCATAGTTGGCACAGATTGTATACTGTAAAACCCTGCTGTAAAACCCTGCAGTGTCTCTGCTTTCTGTGGAGGATTTCAAATATGTGGCCGCTTGTTTCCTCTAACCATTCACTGTCTTATACTGTTTGTGCGCCGAACGAAAAGAGTGGATGCATGTGCATGTAGCTTGTGAAAAACTATGCTATGCTGCACCACCCTTTGTTTCTCTCTCCATCTCGGAAGGTCAAAATTCTACCACCATCCTTGCTTCGTTTTTGTTTGAATGCCTAAGTTTTTCGCTCCGTACTGCAGGTAGCAAACAGAAGTGTCCTGATGAACTGTGCAGTGCTGACCACACAATCCCCAGAATTGATTGATTGATTTGTGGTGTTTAACGTCCCAAAACCACCATACGAATATGAGAGACGCCATAGTGGAGGACTTCAGAAATTTCGACCACCTTGGGTTCTTTAACGTGCACCCAAATCTGAGTACACGGGCCTACAACATTTCCGCCTCCATCGGAAATGCAGCCGCCACAGCCGGGATTTGATCCCGCTAGCTGTGGGTCAGCAGCCGAGTACCTTAGCCACTAGACCACCGTGGCGGGGCCACACAATCCAGAAGTTGGGTAAGCCAAGCATCCCATAAGAGGTGCTTATTCGGGTAGCAGAAATAAGCATCTGTGGCTAACTCAGAGGTAATGTACAAAGTTTCATTTAATGAAGAAAAGTGCTTTGAGCTAATGTTGTCAACGTGAAACTATTCCGAAATGAGGTGAGGGTATACAGAGTACTATCAGATGGTATGCTACCTACCAACTGAACAATGATTCATGCCAAAGTGTTAATTAAGTGCAACTTTTATTTGAGGGAGAAGTGCAATGGTTTCTATAAATGAGCATAGCTGGAAGTTGCTGCACAACCAGTCCCTGTGTTCTTAAACTCATTAATATGTGGCCCTTATTCATGTGACATCTCACTAAGATAAAATTGCTTCACATAAACAACAGTAAAAAGGCTCTTTCTGGCTATTGAAAACTATTTTTATCAGAGATTTTAGTTCAATTAATTCACGATTTAGTAGAGTACTCTACATATTTGTCGTTTTGGCGAGTGCTTTTGATCCGGAAACGTGACTTGGTTTTGCAAAGATAATGTTCCCATTCTGTAGAACGGGCTACTGGCAAGTGGAATTTGGCAAAAACTTGCAAAACTTGATTGTTTCTTCCAGCAAACATTGTTATCTTTCTTGTATATGCATGCATCGTGTGAAGAATAGCGACCCACTTTGAAATTTACAACGTTATGATTCCTATTGTTGTAGTGACTTGCACAGTATTTACTGCATGCGATTTGTTTCAACCAAACAGAAACCTAGTTCTTACAATTTTTCGAGGTCAATGGCTAACTTTGCTGTGTATGTTCACGAGCACACTATCACCTGTCATGCTAAACAACAGGATTGAGTGATGTGCCTGATTCTTGCCCATGAATTTTATAGAATACCTGTAATGAACTCTTCTACTTGGCATAATTATTGACTATTCTCTGCACGTTCTATACATCTAGATATAAAAACAGGGAATGCAGATGGTAGCATTGAATATTATGATCGGATGCTTGCATACATGGCACAATCTCGCTGGTTCGGAAACTACTTGTGAGTGTACAGTTAAGTGACTGGTAGCCAGCAATACTGCATTGTTGCAGCTATTCGGACAATGGAGTTTTTTTCAGCTGCTCTCGTAATTCGAGCACATGTCGATCACATTCAGTGCGGTGCGACATAGCCACTGACTATAACCACTGACACGACATAACCACTGACACTGACTTGTTGCCAACATATCCTGCGAATGCCACCTACATAAATGAGAACACCTATATGCAACTCTATTTATAGTAAGTCGAAGTAAACTGTTTACACTAATTGATTCACATGTAGTTTGGGACATTTTCACATGTACAGATTGGCTCAACAAAAAGGAATTCAGCCTCGCCGCGGTGGTCTAGTGGCTAAGGTACTCGGCTGCTGACCCGCAGGTCACGGGTTCGAATCCCGGCTGTGGCAGCTGCATTTCCTATGGAGGCGGAAATGTTGTAGGCCCGTGGGCTCAGATTTGAGCGCACGTTAAATAACCCCAGGTGGTCGAAATTTCCAGAGCCCTCCACTACGGCGTCTATCATAATCTTGTGGTGGTTTCGGGACGTAAAACCCCACATATCAATCAACAAAAAGGAATACGAAAAATGAAGAAAGGGAGGATGTCGGGTGAACTTATAACGGGTAAATGTTTAGCGTTATTGGTGTAACACTTTCATAAAGTTCAGCGTAGCACGTATAATCAGGAGGACGAGACAGGCTTGTACATGTTTGGCCTGTCCCATCTTCGTCATTTCAGTGCCGCGATTACTTCTGCGAACATGTCATGTGCTCTTTGTGCCTGTGTTTGCTGCATACTCTATTCTTGTGTTTGTTTTGTAGAGTTTCGTTCAACTGGACGCCTGTTCAATTTGCTTTTCTGTACATACCAAACAGGTACTTTAGGGAGCTAGCCATGAGCGACTGCATTCAATCCACAAAATCATGCTACCTGTGTGAAACATACAGTACGTCGTAGTCATTCTATGAACCCTGTGTCTACTTGCAGATGAAGGTGTGCACAGAAACAAAATTAACAGCATGTCTAGCCAACAAAAATCTCCGTCAAGCACAACAAGTAATTCATTCACAAGTGCGCAGAACATAAACGAAATCTTTCATTTTTGTATTTTGCAAGCAGGCTGTATGGTATAGCTGTGGTACACAACCATTGTTTTACTATAAAGAAAATCTTCCGTACTGTATGGCAAAATACCAGCAGACTGCTCTGCGGCACAATACAAACATCTTTTGTATTAGTTGTGATAACGTATGGTATACTAAGAACGCCTTGCTTGAGGGTAATTGTCTTTTTTCGGTCACGGAATAAGGTCTGTCATTTGAACAGAGTGACGGATTGTCTTCTGTTAACTGTGCTCAGGCATGTATTTGGTGAAGAGGTTATGTCTTAAGAAAATAATTGTATTCTTTCTCACGGAATCGCCCGGCACCGTTATACCTTCTGCATTCTCCGTGAAGGAGGGTTGTTTAGTTTTGCAGTGTGGTTGCCACTTTTGATTTGAAGCTTTATATATTTTTATTGAACTGTGCGTGTGATTTTTTGTTAGCGCAACCCTCTACAGCGAGTATTATATTGTATAAGTTTTATATTTCCTAATTTTGATTATGTTTTTGTACTTTTGTCAGCTATGATGTTCTGTTGCCGCCACTGCTGTATGTGCACAGAGGGTGAGAACTTGGTCGAGCGGATAGTCGCTTTTATTCTCGCTCCCTCCATGAACTGCGTATTAGTGGAAATGAACAAGTGCTACTATTATGATGATTATCATTATTATATACTCACACCAATACACATTCAGCCCGACTTATGTTTTAGCGGACGTTTCACTTTGTTATACATACTGCTGTAGTGCAAAGATCATCCAGGTTATTTTTTCTTTTATTTCGACGTTCATAGTTTAGAAACGAATCTACCATTCGCTTCTGTGAGCAATAGTCGGCGTTTTTTTCTAGGCAGAACGATTGATCTCAGTAGCGAGTATACTTCCGCAGTTGATGGACAAGGTGCTAGTTTTCGACCAAAGAGAAGAAGGTCATGCTAATACTTGCCCAGTGTCAGAACTTTTACTGTGAAACAAATTTACCCTAAGGTTACATTAAGGCAAACATTAAGGATTCATGTCATGCTCAACCAGGTTTTTGTAAGTCCGAATGAGGCAAACAACTGCCCAGTTTGAGAGAAAATAGACTTGTAACTGCCTACATACTGTTGGTGCAATTTAAACCACAAGCCTTCACAAGACCCTTGGCATAACATTTGCTATGCCTGCCCTTCATTTTACGACCGCTGTACAGCTGCGAAATGAACTTCTAGTTGTTATGACTGTTTTTTCCATAGTGGTAACATTTTAGGTATAAATGAGCATATTCTCGCAATCAAGAAACCAGCCAAGGTTCATGTCGATCATGTATTCTGCGTAGTTTTCCAAAGGCCCGGCAATAGATTTTTCGATATCTGGCGGAAAGTACCATGCAGCGTGCCCTAAGATAAAACTGTTGACGTTTTCAGGGAAAAGTACAGATTGACAGACTTTTCAGGGTGAGGTCAATGTTTTGCTGGGCTCCTTGAAGGACTGTTGGGGTTTTACAATTTAGGTACGAGACCAGTTTAACCCGGAGTATTTTAAAAGGCACTAGTACGCAATGCCATTTTAAAATTTGTTCAGAAGTTTTTCAATAAATCAAGACATGAAACACAATAAACGTCTGCAATGAGCTTCAGACCAGATCGACAATACCCGTGAAAACTTGAGGCAAGGTCTCACGAATAAAAGGACACCAGATTTGTTGAGACAGGAAATCGTTCAGAGTCAAATGTTGCAAAGTTGCTCACTCTTCACAAGACCTCTGTAGTGGTCCAAACAATCAAGAAATACACACAAGGTGCAATTCCTTCCTCTGTACTCGAACGAATCGAATGGACAGACGCCTAATGTTACATTTGCAAAGATATTTATTTGCAACAGATGAGTACTGAAGGCAGATCCGTATTTAAAATCTTTTTATTGTGCATCTGGTTTCCACATAACAGGCATATTCACTGCATAGGGTAGTTTTGGCAAAGTACAGCCATTTTTATTGTAAGATATCATAAAAAAATGTCATTTCCTACATTTACAATGAAATCTAAAAAAAACTCCTTTTGCAGTCTGATTTCTCTCATGATATATTCTTAATAAAATAACAATAAAACTGACAGTTATACACTTAACATTCGCGATGCTGTGTCTGAAAAATAAAAGCAAACTGTAAAAAAGGCAGAGAAACCGCAGTAAAAACTAGCCAAAAACGCTTATTGTACATCACTCTCAATAATTGTTGTCCATAATGACTCAGTGATTGTGGTGCAATAAATATTAAACTTATTGCAAACTTGCATAAAAATTTAAGCGCAAATGTTCCGTCAACAGCTTTGTTTCAATTACTGGCATGCGAGGTTGAATGAAAGATTAATCTGCGCTCAAAGATACCAACCCGCGACGTGCACACAACTTGTATAGAGCATAAATCTGAGGCGGCAAAGCAGTGGAAACATTTAATAATTTGGTATGAAACAAGCAGAAATTGAAATTTGAAAGAACATAAAAACAAAACAAATACATGTCGGCAAAATCTGGATCGGGCAGCGCCTTTCACAGCGAGTCCTCGCTACTGGAACTCTCCCCTTCATTGAGCTGCGAAATAAAATATGGCGGTAATAAGAAAGTAACAAAGTGCATAGTTGAACAAGACAAGGGGTGCACATTAAGAGCTAGTGAGCGCGGAACAGTATGTTAAAAATGGGGCGCACTGAGATGAAGAAAACGTACAATCTTTCCAGAAAGGAAACTAACACACCCATTTGTTTAAATACCGTTTCCAATGCTCAGTTATACATTGGGTACTCTTCTCGGCAGTAGCAAGTGCATAGTAAGTGGTGGTGAAATATATAGGTAACTTATATATAATAAGTATGAACATCAATGCTGATAGGAATAGTGCGAGATCACTAGTGAATATTAGAGAGCGACAAGTGGCCACTACATTTCAGTAGGTCCTGACCATGAAATACAGTGCCAAATTCCGTAATTCTTTCTTTTTTCGCGGTGTGACTAGGATTTATATGTTTAGACCACGCCTAAAAGTAGAAAAAGTAATCATTTCTTGCAGTTTAACGGAAGTGACTTGAAACTGAATTATGGAAGCTTTAATATTTTGGTACGTAGTCTTGGGACTGGTATGTATGACAGCATTGAATGTAAAGTATATATATTACCCAGTCCCGTTCTATTTTGTGCTACTTTCAACGACGACAGGAGTTGCATGGTGAGAAACGGTCCTGTTGTCATGGCCGCCAGTGTACCACATCAAACCACGGCGCATGCGCATAGCGTGCACGCAGGCGCAGTGAACCAACGCGCTCGAATGCAAAGTGCTCTAACAATCACTGTTTGCAACGTTCAGCAAACGACTTCACAACCGCAGCAAATAGAAAATTCCGAATACAAATGGTTCGCGAGATTTTCCAATACTCAACTCACTGACCGGTTAGTCTTTCATTGCACTAAAGAAAGAAGAAATAAGCCTCATGAGCAAAACTCGACCTTCTACCCACTCTCTCTGTTCCCTTGAACTGAGCTCTCTCAGCGGCGTAGTGGCTGTTGCTATGGAAGGGAGAGGAAGGTTGGTTGCATGGTTTCCGTCTTGTCTTTTCGTGGCTGCTGCTGCTTGTTCAGGGATGGAGACCAGCGCCTTTCAATACGTTGCAACAACTCGACTTTATATACAGGAACTTATGTACAAATTTACAAGACTCTTCACCGTTGGAATCGTCGCATGTTGCCTCGGCCGCGCCGATAGTGCAGAGCACGGTTTGCTGCGACCAGAACGAGCGCAAGGGGACGGGAGCCTGATTTTAACCCCTCCTTTACCCCTCCCTATTCTTCTCACGGCCAACAAAAACAATTCAGTCCTTTTATTGTACAGACTAAACACACTTGTTGCAGTCCTCTCCTCTCGCTCTCTTATTCAGGCACTCGACCTCTCGGTAGGAGAGATAGAGAAGAAAAGACCGGCCTGCACACGACATTCCGCGAACTGTGCGAACGCACACAATGGTGCTGCCGTTCGGCTGCAGGCCCCTGCTATTACCGCGACATGGCTACGCTATCCAGCGTGACAGCCATCTCGCGGACTCAAATCAAGACGGATGGGTGCACCGGATGTCTTCCCGTTTCCAGGCGGCACTACGCTGGTCGGCGACCACCCAGCTGGTTGTTAAAAGCGGCGACCGACCGCAATCTTTTTACTGAAACGGGCGTCCTTATGCCGGGATTATCATTTCCCGAGATCCGCCTCCTTGGAAAGCACACCCTTTTGTGACAAAGAAGACTCACTCTCTTGCCTGCGACGCCATACCTTACACGCTCTTCCCAAGGTTTTATCGCAAGGACTCAAATGTAGCTTTGCGAGTAACAACAGCATAAAGAAATGACGCTGAACGTCACCAAGCCCTGCAGCCGCACTTTGCAGTTCTCTGAAAGCCAGAAGCATTTCGGCAACACGCGCAGTATTCTCTCTCTCTAATCCTTGAGACCCCACCGAAGGGTCGCCACCACAAAGCACCCCCCAAACAAAAAACGACACGAGGTCACTGTGTACATGTACAATAAATAAAGCAGGCAAATCAAAGAAAAACCAAACTCCTGCATGCATCTAGTCATACACATACGCAAAAAACACTTCACTGAAGCACACACACCCTTCCGCACATAGTGCTGTTCAAGTTAAACCCCGGATACCATAACTCCTGCATGCTTACACACAAGCCAAAAAAATACCCTTCACTGAGACACACACATTTGACGCATGGTGTTGTTCAAGTGTCTCCAGGTACGCGCGCGTCACTATTACCTAAAGGAGTGTCCACCCCGTGCCTAGTCCTCTAAGGTCTCAACCTCGGAGCACCGCTGCCGACTCCCCAGCACTCATTAGGCACCCTCGAGAGCACGTGTGCATTGCCACTCTCGACGGCTTTCCTGTGCTGCACCGCTACATGACACCATTGCAGCGCCAAGGCCCAACGGGTAGGCTTAGCTCCAGGAAGAGTGCTCTGGGTGAGAAAAGTTAGTGGGTTGTGGTCCGATACCACGGTGACCTGTGCGCCGAAGAGCCGGAAATCATACCTTCTCAGACCACAGATGACTGAAAAGGCCTCTTGCTCAATAGTCGACCAACGCGTTAGAGTTGGAGAGAACTTGTGGCTCGCAAATGTGATCGGCATCTCGGTACTATCCTCCGCATGTTGCGACAGGCAGACTCCAGCCGCGACCACGGACGCGTCTGTAGACAGCCAATACGGCCGCTCGGGATCTGGGGGTCGATAATGCTGCTGCCTCACACAGTGTGGTTTTAGGCCGCTGAAACGCCCTTTCAGCTTCCGCGGACCGCGAAATTTGGCTCGGGATTCGCTTCCCCGTTAGCTTGGTTAGGGGCCTCGCTACCTCCACGTAATCATTCACTTAGCTTCGGTAGTAGCCACACAGGCCCAGTACGCTGCGTAGTTCTCTTTTAGTTTCCGGCGCCTTTAACCTTTTAATCGCCGCAAACTTTTCAGGGTCGGGTGTATGCCGTCGCGAGCCTACTACATGTCCCAAATACCGGATCGATGAAAAAGCTATCAGACATTTATTCCTCTTGACCTTCTGGTTAACTCGCTTTAGGGTCTCAAACACCCACCCAAGGTGTTCCGCGTGCTACTCGAGCATTTCGCTAAAACAGCTATATCGTCCCGGTATGCACATCAGCGTCCGCTGTGTGGCCTTAGCAGTTCGTTCATTGCTCTCTGGAACGTTTGAGCAACGTTTTTAAGCCCAAAGGGCATTTACGTCTAGGCAAACTGTCCGCGATGAGACGCAAATGCTCTCAGCAGGCGCGAGGAAGACTTGAGAGGACCTGCCAATAACCTCTTTGCAGGTCCAGCAGCGTTATGTACTTCGCTTTCCCTACGCTCATTATGAGTTGTTGCTAATGGGCCATTGGATATGCGTCCGCCACAGTCCCCGCTTTCTATGCCCGAAAATCGACACACAGTCGCACGCTGCCGTCTTTCTTTGGAACGCACACCAGGGGATGGGCATGCGGTCTGTCGCACGGAAAGAACAACCCCAAGTCGAGCAGCTCCTCTTCCTGTCTCCGCACCTCGGCTTGTAAGCTTTTGGGTACCCTGTACCGATGCGGGCTCCTGTCGACGAACCCGTCTGGCAACCTTATCTCGTGTGGCCTTACTGCCGCTACCGTTGGCCTTCCACCGAACTGCTCCACATTCCTCCTGAACACTTCGCAGATAACCCCGCGTTCTCGTTGTACTAAATGGGCGACCATATCGCGCGCTAGATAAACTTCTGCACTACGCATTGCCACTGGCTGTGGAGCGCACTCTACGTCGCCAAAATCACCGTCCTCCTTGAACATTACTCCTACCAACATAACCCTGGTCTAATACGGGCGCAGCCTATTTGCGTGCACCAGATTCCGGTTACCTGCAGCCATCTGCACGAAGTATGATTGCTCGCGGTGTCTCTCAGTGATACTGAATGCCCCTTCTGATTTTGAAAACGTTTTCTAATTATTATTACGTTAAGTTTTTATTTGCGCAAGGGCATCTAAGGCCAAAGAGCGCCAGTACAAGTGGTTTCATTTCGGTTATTAGTTTAAAAATAAAACAAATGATGTGTAGCAAATATCTACGAACCATTTAAAACACAGTGCATTTAAAAGAATGTCACTTTGAAATAAAACTTCATTTCGTTTGCTAAAGTCTGTGATGATAAATTAGTCTGCAAGACCCAAGACCCTCGCAGCTGAAGTCCTTGCCTGAGCAAGAACTGCGAAGGCTCAGACATACTTTTTATGCACCAGGCGGTACCTCACGCTTGAAGCACAGCCTGGGGGATAGGATGGAATGATATCATGGTTGAAAATTTGACTTTCCCAATATAACAAAGAAGTCTCTTAAGGTCAACCACTTAATCAAGTGATAAAAACAGCGCTGGATGAAGTGCGATATGATATTGATAGAGCTCCCTGAAATGGGTCAGTCGTGCTTGGTGAAGCACAGGACATTGTATGAGGACATGCACAATGGTTAGACTCTCTCCACAGTGTATACATGTAGGTAGATCAGTGCCTCTCAAAAGTTGTGTATGTGTGGCATAAGTGTGGCCTATTCATAGCCGTGTTAGAGTGACTTTGGCTTGCCTGTTGAGTTTTTGTGGGATAACTTTTTTTCAGCTGGCGTTTTACAAGGTGGAGTTTGTTGTCGACTTCTCTGTCCCATTCAGCTTGCCAGTGGTTGCGTAGACCTCTACGTACAACAGGTTTTAGATCTACTCCCGGGACAGAGGTTATATCTATGGTTTGCCGACCAGTGGCTTCTCGTGCATTCTTGTCCACTATTTCATTGCCCGCAATTCCAGAATGACCTGGAATCCAGTAAATAACAATAGAAAGTTTTAGGTTGTAGGCTGCATAGATTTCGTTAAGGAGCTTGTTGAAAGTAGGGTTCTTGCTGTACTTGCCACAAGACAGGGCCCTGACAACACTTAAAGAGTCTGTCTACACTATAGACTTTTGTATCTTGCGTTGTTTAATGTGTTGTATTATAAGCAGGATACCATAGGCTTCCGCTGTGAAAATGCTGGTATGTGTATGCATGGTTTTGGTGTCCGAGAACTTTTGTCCATAGGCTGCACAAGATACAGGTGTTTGAGACTTTGAGCCATCAGAGAAGAACGCGGTTGAACGATATTTGTGTTCAAGGGCCAAGAAATGTTGCTCAATGAGTGCACTCGGACAATTTTCCTCTATGATGTCTTTGAAAAACCAGTCACAAGTGACTGGACACTGCTGCCAGGGAGGGATGGGTTCGACATAGTCACTTTCCTCTAAGTCATTGAAAAAAAATTGCAAGTTTTTCTACTGCAGGTCTTATTGCCAATGGAAACGATGAGGTGATAGAAGGACGGTTTAGGTATAACTGGGTAGTAGACACATCGTTCATAAGTGTTTTGCATGGGTGCTGCTTCAGAGACATGGTCTTAACTGCTTAGTAGACTCCTAGATACGTGCGCTGATAGTCTAGTGGCCACTGATCTGACTCTGCATAAAGGCTGTGAATAGGGCTGGTACGGAAGGCACCAAGTGCCAGCCAGATACCCAAGTGGTATACAGGGTCCAACATTTTCAGTGCTGTCCTAGAAGCTGACTGATATACTATGCATACATAGTCTATGCGTGACAGAACCAGGCTTCGAAACAGAAATATGAGACAGTGCCTGTCTGTCCGCCATGACTGATGCGATAAAATCTTTAAAAGGTTCATGGTCTTGAGACATTTTAACTACAGCTGTTTTATGTGCTGGATGAAGCTGAGTTTGGAATAAAAAATTACACCGACAATTTTTTGTTCTTTCGCGATGACTATGTTTTGTCCATTCATTAGTATGCAGGTGTCAGGATGCACACCTCGTCGTCTCGAGAAAAGCACACTAGTAGTCTTCTCAGTGCTAAACTTAAAACCATTCTCGTCAGCCCATTTTGCAAGTCGCTTAACACCTAACTGTATCTGGCGTTCGCATATAGTCAAGTTACACGATTTGAAAAAAAATTGAATGTCGTCCACTTATACAGATTCCGATATCGCAGGTGGAATAACAGAGCGAAGAGAGTTCATTTTAACTATAAATGGTGTGCTGCTTAACACTCCTCCCTGCGGCACTCCATCTTCTTGAAGAAATGTGCGCGATAACACAGTACCTATTTCTTACACGGAACTTCCTTTCAGACACGTAATCTTTTAAGATGGTAATCAACCTGCCACATATTCCGAAAGACAGTAGATCTTGCAGGATTCCGTATTGCCAGGCAGTATCATATGCCTTCTCAAGATCAAAGAAAACAGACAGGCAGTATTGATTGTGTACAAACGCGTCATGTATATACGACTCGAGGAGGACAAGATTGTCGGTTGTAGATCTAGCTGTACGGAAACCAGACTGGCACGGGTCCAATATGCAGTTGTATTCCAAGTAATAGACCAAGCGGCAGTTAATCATTTTTTTCAAACACTTTGAGTAGGAAGCTTGTGAGGGCGATAGGCCTGTAACTATTTACCGAAGAGGGATCTTTGCCCTGTTTAAAGATTGGTAATACTATTGCCTCTTTCCAAGAAGATGGTATTTTGCCCGGTATTGAAACTCTTGTAAAGTGCTAAAAGGCAGTTCAGGGTTTTATCAGGGAGATTTCTGGTCATTTCATAGGTAAATGTATCAGAACCAGGAGCAGAACTTCCACAGCAACCAAGGGCAAGCTTCAGTTCATATAGTGTTAGTGGTTTATTGTATCCGTCTGATACAGGCTTGTTCCGCAACAGAGGTACACTTTCAGCTATGCTTTTGTGGCGTAAGAACTTAATGGTATAGTTTTATGAGCTTGACATTTTCTCAAAGTGTTCGCCAAGAGCGTTTGCCTGTTTTTCTATTGTATCACAGCAGTCATTCACCAAAGGGAAGGGATTTGGGCCTTGTCCTTTAAGTTTATGCACCCTATTATAAACCTTGCTGACGTCTGTGTAGAAGTTTATTGAGGATATATAGCGTGTCCAGCTTTCCCGTTTGGCTATACGGCGAACGCGCCTGCCATTCGCTTTGCAACTTTTAAAGGTTTTCAAGTTTTCTGTTGTTGGGCAGCGGGAAAAAGTCCTCCATGCTTTGTTTTGCCGTTTTCTAGCAATTTCACACTACCGATTCTACCATGACTTTGGGTTAACCTTATGATTCCTGGACTACAGTAAGCACTTTTTCCACAAGTAAGAACATATTCAGAATTATAGTTGGCCATCTCTTCTACTTCCAAATGGTCTACCTCTTCGAGGTGTAGTGTACATAGCTCTCTGAAGTTAACCCAGTTTGCAACATGAAAGTTCCACTCTTTGGGATAAGACGGCCGGTCATCCCGTTGTTTTGTTACTAAAATAGTTGGAAAATGGTCACTTCCATATGGATTATTAATAACTTTCCAATCTAATTAAGGTAGGAGTGACGGTGACCCAATGGCTAAATCTATGCATTAATGTGTATTGTGTGTGGTACTGAAGTACAATGGCTCTGCCTTATTGAGCAGACAGGCTCCAGATGCGAGAAGAAAGTTTTCGATTGCACGACCTCTCGCATCACATTTGGTATCACCCCATGGCAAACTGTGAGCATTAAAATCTCCAATTAACACATAAGGTTCTGGAAGCTGATCAATAAGCTTTTCGAACTCTGTTTTATTGAATGGTTCGTCAGGAGCTATGTAGATCGAGCAGATAGATATAAGATGGTTAAATAGTATAGCGCGAACAGCCACAACCTCAAGAAAGCTTTGTAGCGCAATGTGCTGGCATGCTACGCTTCTTTGTGCAATAATGGCCACACCTCCAGAAGAGAAATTGCCACCATTTTGATCTTTACGAAAAACCACATATTGATTTAAGAAATTCACATGAGTCGACTTTAAATGAGGTCCTTGAACACAGAACACTTTTGGCTGATAGCCATTAAGCAAGTCTTTGATGTCATCTATGTTATTAAATAGGCCTCTGGCATTCCACTGTAGTATTTGTGTGCCCATTTTAGATGTGTTTTGTGTTGTGTGCTCAAGGATGGAAAGTAAGCTCACGGACCCTTTCCAGGGGCCATGACACGAGATTTTTCTTTTTTGGATCGGTCGACAGAGTCGCGCCGATTCTTAGGCGCTGGCTGCGCCCTCAAGCTCGGTGTTGTGTATATTGCCTCTTGCGAGGCGCTGGACACGCGCTCTTGCGAGCGCTGCGTTTGTTTTGAGGGTCTCGTCTCAAAAGACGAGACCTTCGCGGCCCCCATCCCGGAGGTTGGTGGGTCTTTCTTGGATGGCGGAACAGCACTTGCTGCAACCGCCGAGGGCGCGGATGGCGTCATTTAATTTATTTAATTTAGCATTTAATTTACACACTCCTACTCCTACTACTCGAGCATTTAATTTACACACTCCTACTCTAACACTGAAATAAACTTTCTTGATGTACTCATTCGAGTTGACGATGGTGCGTTGGTAACTAACGTATACAGAAAACCTACGGAAAAGCAACAATACCTGCACTTCAAAAGCTGCCACCCGCGACATTGCAAGACCAGCATTCCCTATTCTGCCACCCGCGACATTGCAAGACCAGCATTCCCTATTCCCAAGCACACAGATTTCGACGAATCTGCTCCCGCACCGAGGACTTCCACAAAAACAGCACACATATGCGCGAAGTACTCCTTAATCAAGAATACCCGCCAGCTATCATCGATGACGCCATCAAAAAAGCTGAAAATCTGGACCGCCAGATTCTTCTCAACCACCAGAGAAACGCCGACCAACACCGCAACAAAAACTTGTTATTAACTTTCAAGAGCAACCCACCGAACATAAACAACGTCCTAAGAAAACACTTTAACATATTGGAACAGAGCGTGCGACTATAAAAAAATTTCACTTCTCCTCCTTGTGTTGTATACAGACGGCCGAAAAATATAAACGATCATTTATTAAATTCACAGATAGGTGTGAAACCTCAAATTGGGTGTCACCCTTGCGGAAAAAGCAGATGCAAGGTATGCAAACACATGCAGACAACGACAGTGGCGAAAAGCACCCACTCGGATTTTAAGCACAGGATAAGAGGTGCACTAGACTGTGACTCAGACAACGTCATATACCTCCTGGAATGTGGGGTATGTAACAAGCAATACGTGGGCCAGACAGACACTCCGTTTAGAATTAGATTCAACAACCATCGGGCACATGTACGATCTCTGCCAGGCCTTCCACTTTCAAAACACTGCACATTAAAAGACCACAGCTTTGATGACATAAGGGTTACACTTCTAGAAAAGAACTTTCGAACAATCAGAGAACGGGAACAACGGGAATCTTATTTTATCTACAAATTTAACACAATAAAATACGGAATAAATGAACACCCAGGCACTCAGTCAGCGTTACGACCGCTAAAAGACGCAAACGCTTCTCTCTAATCAGTCCGGTTTCATTACGACAATAATATTACCCGCTAACGAAGCTTTTGGCCTATGCATCTGACAACATAGAAATGATTTGCCTCATCAAGCACAACCGGAACGCACAGATAAGTAGTCCCGGATGTCGTACGGTCGCCCCCCCCCCCCCCAGGAACAAGAACAAGAACAAGGAACAGAACGCACATTCTGTTCCTTCACTGACAAGGAGCTGACAGCTAGGTGGTTTCATTAACTTTTTCATACATGCACGCATGTCTTCCCAGTGAGCCGCAACTGTGTGGTGACTGTCCCGGATGTCGTACAGTTTTCCTTCTTTAATTTTTAACCCACATTCTGTTCCTTCGCTGACACGGAGCCATTGCATATACAGAATATCGATGGCGGTGCCTCAATCACCGGCTTTTTCGTTCCTCCCGACACCACCAGCACACACTCGAAGCGCTTAAGCCCTCCCCATTAACTTGTCCTAAACTTCAAAGAGGAACGAGCCGCCAGCGGACTACACGGAAAGGTGAAATACAAGAACGGCGGCTCACTGCTCACTTGAGGAAGAGTGGGTGCGGGGGAGGTATTGTTGACAATGATGAAATTGCTCATCTACCTCTGCCCTACTCCGTTGAAATGCTGCCCCTTTCTAATTACGCCGTGTCGAGCTTGCTTCTTCTCCTAGATTTTTTATATTTTATTTAATGTTTGTCCTCCCGTTTCGCTGTTTCTTCTTTTTTTCTCTCTTTCTTTTCTTTCTTTTTCTTTCCTTTTTTTAGTTTTCTTTTGACCCCTTCCCTCCTGTTTCGAAAGGCTATAAGAAGACACGGAACATGTTTAAATAGTATTATGCCTTGAAAAAGACGGGGTTCCCGTCGAAACGTCGGTACAATAAACAGTTGTTATGTGAAAGCGCATCTACTTTCATATTTATAACCTTGCAGCAACCGAAGAAGTTATTCTTCTGCATATGGGCCTTATATATATATATATATATATATATATATATATATATATATATATATATATATATATATGTTTTACTGACCAGGTTTTGGTAATTTCCTTTATATTACAGCAATGGATACTTTCTCGATAGCAGTGTTCTCCTTTCTGAACCTTAAAGCAGGTAACAGCGGTACATGTCGGTGTAACTTCTCAGTGTAGCGCTGTGCACCAGTAAGTAGCCCACCATGAGTGTACTGCATCTGTGGCTACCTTCGTAAAAATTGAATTAGTGACAACGTGCAAAGAAGGCTTCTAGCATCTTGCACAAGTACCTCTGGAGCAGATGCGCCTAAACCAAACGAAGGTGCACTCTTTCAGTTGAATTTTTTTAGG